>NW_020799092.1:73356446-73437712 GCF_003259725.1 Athene cunicularia
AAAAAAAAAAAAAAAAAAAAAAAATTATTCATCCATGGAAACACATGTAGGATGATTTGCTTTATTGCAGCCCTCCCTTTTTACATCTGTTTTGTAGTTAAAGAGAGAGTGACTAGAAGTTGCTCTAGGAATTCAATCTGCAGAAGAATTAATCTGACTGGGAGCATGTTTCCAACTGGGTTGTCTTTGAACTGGTCTTGTAAAAGTCTCATCTTTGTTAGGATGATGGGCATTTTTGATAAGAACTATGCTCACTTTGATACAGAAAAAATATTTACTATGCTCTAATTTGGTTGACTATGATTTGAATATCTTCTTTTTAAAACAAAATACTGTAATGGTTTTGTTTACATTTGGGAAATCGTCTTCCACTTAATTTATCATCCATCATTGCACATGTGGGCTGGCCCAGCACATCTCTGCAAGTCTAAGGAAGCAATATGTATACACCACCTGCACTGATGTAAAACAGTGAAATCAATGTAGGTTCACGTCAATTTACATTCAATGGTAATGTAAATTGCAATGGATTTGCAAATCAGATGCAATTTAATTTGCACTGAGTGTCAATGGCAGTCTGATTATATTCAAATTGAATACTGGGAAACCCCAGTACCTGGCATGAACAGAGAAAGTGTAAGTAGAAATTTATGCACATGTAACATAGCAAGGAAAATATTAATTCCTGGATTACTCAGCATCTCAAATTGGAAAACTGTTCTTTCAGAGAGAAGAAAAGTATGGTGTTGTTGAAATATTTGTATCATGAATAAATTTGTAGTCACTCCAGGAAAAGAGGTATTTGAATTATGATGATTGAGATGCCAGGTGTAGACTAGACTCATTAAGGAATAAAATTACCATCATTGTCATCATCAGTCCTGATTCCTACTGTACTGTTACAAACTTAACATTGATTTATCACACAGGAGTTGTGAAACTGTGTTTGTACCAGTACGTAAATAGTTAAGCCAGATCATAACAATTTGTCTCAGACTCTTTAGGTTTCTCTTATGTAAAAAGGTTATAGAAAGAGCCAGGTGTGGACAAAATTTGCTCAGGGGTTATTATTGCACACTTGCCCAAAGATCTTTTTACAATCAATCACTGTAAGATGTACAGGTTGAGACAAGACATAGTCTTATTGAAACAATTGCTGCTGCAAACTGGGTTGTGCAACTTCCTAAGCAAACTCTTCCAAGATTGATACTGACTTTCTGCTCTGGAGGCCCCACTTCTGAATGACTGTGTTGGAGGTTGCAAGCATTACAATTCCTTTTGTTAAAACAGAATTCAGCTAGTCAGCTGAATATGCTGAGTGGGAGAAAAGAAAACCGGACAGCCTATTTTAACTGTGAACATCACGTTCTCTCTGAATAAGTGCAGCTACTTCTCACTGCAGGCGAACAACGGGACTTCCTGCTGGTGAAAGACATATGTTATTGCAATATATAGGGTGAAAAGAATATTGCTCCATGAGATGTGGACAGATGTGTTTTTTTGGATCTGCAGGAATGATAAACTGTCTAACTGATCCACAGTGAAGCAGAAAACTCTATTCTTGACTTAATTAATAGTCCAGGAAACTGGCTATACTCCATGGATCTACTCCCTAGTAAGCTGAAACACCGGGGATCTCTGCTTCTCAATTACATGTAGTGAACAGCAATTGTTACACTCCGTGCAAGATTTCAGTGTCCCGCAGGCTACTTAAAATTGAAGTCTTGAAGAGAAAATTGGAAACATGAGACTTGTTGCTTAAGCTGCAGAGTGGTCTGCAGCATCTTTTGAAAGTCTGGATTTACTGATGGGAGAAGGACAAAGTGGTTAATGGCTCTTCCTGCCAGGGTGAACTACAAAGGTTACTCAGCTAAGATATGCTAAACTTCATATTATAACAGTTCATCTATTTTCCAGACAGTCCTGTAGGATTAAGGGACCTGGCTTTAGAACTTCAAGTGCTATTAAAATGACAAGGAAGCCTTCTTTAAACACTGGGATATGGTACTGAAATATTGTATTTAGCTATACAAGGATTACAAATAGTCAAGTCTTACAGCTCTTGATGTAGTCACAAAATCAATAAGCAATTTATAAAGCTACTTATGGGGAAGAACAGGAAAACAGCTATCATGCTTTCTAAATATCAGAATAACACATTGCAAAATACGATATTCAATAAAGACAGCAAAATTATTTAATTATAAAGTCTGAAAACACTACAAGAACCAAATAATCAATGACAAGGTATTCAAATCAGGACCTATGGTTATATGGACTTTGTCTCTGAAGATCATTCACATAATATGAAATGTGAGAATAGTTTTTATGATTAGATTATTTTGTATCTGTATTTATTATTGTTATGCCTTTCAGAAAAAAAGCAGTACTAATTTAAACCAAAATTTATGTTTTTATCTGAGAAATGGTATAACTTCTGCAAGATTATGTGTAAAAAAATTAATTATATCTACCTCATTGTTGCTCATGGTTATTTCCCATAGGCCGAGCAGTGTATTGGTAAGGAGAAAAAATGTACAGATACATGAATATACACACAATCTGCTTCATCTACATTGCATCTGTCTGGGACCAGATGGAAAATTTTGTGCATCTATTGCTATTATTTAAAATAATAACAATAAGTAGAACAATAATATCACAATATTTAACGTAAAGGGAAACCCACATCTCCTTATCAAATGTGAGGCAGTCAAAAAAACCCTATTTTGATAAATTGTATTTATCATGTCAATGAGAACTTGGCATTTAATGTTGTGTCAGATTCTATCAAAGTATAATGCCGTATTATGCCACATAGTTTTTCAGTTCAAATCTGTTTTCAATGTGCTTCTGCATGCCAGCCTGAAATGGCCAACTGTAGATGTGGAAAGGCCACATTGGTTTCCATTCCAGCAGTTCAAATAGCCAATTTGTCCTATGATTTCTTACCTCAAACTGTATTCCCAAGTGCACAACTAGTAATGTAAGAAATTCAGTTATTGCCCTGATTTAAAATGGGATAAATATACAAAAGAAATCATAATGGAGGGATTTTTTGTAATTCTATATCTTCCTTTAAAATATCATTACACTTCCATTTCTGATCCTCGTTATAGCTACAAGGGTAAAAACAAGGCAAAAGGGAAATAGCAGAGATATTTAGATAAATTATCTAAATATTTAATATATCAGAACTTTGCTGGGTTTTCTTTTTTTTTTTTTTTTTTTTTTTATTTTCCATAAAGTAATTGGTTTGGAGGGTTCCATTTTATGAATCTAGTTTTAAAGACAGTTACTTCCTACATTTTAGTTGTAGAGGATCTTTATGATTTTCCTAGAATGTAAGCAAGGAAAACAAAGAGGCTACAGGGAAACAAAGAGGATGTTTCTAATACCGAAACAGTTGGAAAAATCAACAAGCTTTCAGCCATGAGATCTTTTCTGCAGGTCTCAAATGTTAGATTTCCACCTCAAATGTAGGACTGTGATCTCGCAGACTGACAACTATTTTATAATAGTTGGATTAAGTGTCCTGCTGAGGAAGATAACCCATCTGTCCCACTGACTACTGATCTGAAAGATTAGAAAGACCTCCCATTTTTTCAGTGGGTATGAGTCTCTAACTCTAATGTAAGACAGCATGTAAAATACAACTAAATAAAGGTCAAGATTAGACTGATATTGATCTATCAGTTTGGATTAAACTCTTCAGTTGCTGCTCTCTGACTTTCTGCTGTGATGATCTGGACCCTATAAATAATGAGACGGCTGTGGATTCTCACGACAAAATGTGAATGATCTATCATGATTCTGGTTGTAGGATTCAGGAGTATGTATAGACACAAATCCCGTTGAGGTAATTTTAAGAAACCGTGCCAGAGGAAATGTGTCACAGTGGCATGGTCTTACCCAATTTCAAAACATTAATCTCTACCATCCCGAATGAAACTCCAGTGGTTTTTCAGATGTGGTTGGTTTTGGTGGCTTTGGGGTTTGGTGGTTTGGGTTTGGGTTTTTTTTGGGGGGGAGGGGAGCCAGGGGGAGGTCAGGGCAGAGAAGGCCTTTCTCCCTTTCCTTTCCTTCTGGCCCACACAAATTGTGTCAGAGGATGCTCACAGACTATTTCTTTTCTAGTATAGGCACAACCACAGATACTAAGAGCATGTAACTATAGGGACAGAGGGACAGCTAATGTGGAAAAGACTGTAGAATCATAAACAACCAGAAACTGGGTGGGGATTCACAAAAACCCAGAAAAATTACTTAGTCTTACCATTATATGAATCAGAAGGGAATACTCTGCCAGAATATGATTAGTAACCGCCCGAGCCTAAACTCAGCTTTACTTCCCAAACAGTATAATTTCATCAGCATACTTCTCATACTTTAGGAGATTTATTTAGCTATTAACTGAAAGATAGAAGTAATGTTTGAAAAGATCACACATCTTCACTACACTTTTAATTTGGGTTTATACTCAGTTCTCATTCATACAAGAAACCTGAGGCCAACTTTAGGACTACATCAAAGAAAATGAAAAGCCCAGCTTGGGTTGTGGTACACGAGCTAGTTCTGTCCCGATTTTGCAGTGAGGATGCAGTGACAACAAAACTAATTAAGCTTCCAAAAACACAAGTTCCCTCAAAATTTGGAAAAGATCAGAAGACCCTCAGCCAACTGAAGCACTAAAAAGTCAGAGGATATGTTCACAGAAATCCCAAACACATGTTCAGAGGATATGCTGAACTTGAGCTTCAGCATGTGATATATAGCTCAAATCTCTTTCAACTGACCTTAATGCATATAAAAATTAATCCAGACATGATGTATAAGTAAATAGGGAGGCCTTGTCCTTTCTCTTTCCCTTTTCCTGTAGAATATTTTTCTAGAACTATCTGGTCATCAACTGAAAGACAAGTTAATCTTGAAATTACACAGAATACAATGCATTATTCATCAGATATTTCTGAATTCATTATGCACCAATTTTTACAGCTCAGAACAAATCCCACATACTCTTATATCATCAGTCATCATTATAAAATCCATATCCAAAGGAATGTACACTTAACACAGAAACAGACACAAAAGGTTATTCAATTTAACAATGCTCAGCTTGGGAAAACAAAAAACCATGCCATTTATTCATGAGTCATGAATGATCTATTGTTCTGTTCGATTATGTCACTCTTTCCAGATTATTCAACGACAGAAAAAAATTTTCATGTGTTGTAAAACTCTGGGTAACCTGAACAGTAGATCTGAAATATAATTTATTAATTTAGCAATATAAATTTTTCCGAGGAATTTACTGCATATCAAGAGTTTACATTTGTCAAATCAAAAGCTTAATGATTTTAACTAAGAATTCAGTTGGTTTTGTCCATGACTCAAAGTTAACACACAACTTAATGCTACTGAAATTCTTTACACTTTTTTCAGATTGCAGTAGAAGTTTAAAGGAGAAAAAGAAAAATAAAGCTCATTTCTGAAAAAAATTGACAGATTTGGGAGCCAAAATTTAGGCAATTCCACTATAACAAGCATATTCTATTCTCAGATTAAAAGTTTTCAGTAACAGATAACTTGTCAGAAAATTTCTAGGGGTTTCTCCTTATCTTACTAGGTTAATAGCATTACAACTACTGCTGATCTGAAATGCGCACCAGTTAGATTTCTTGGTATCTTCTGCAGCTGACTGAGAATTTCATGTCTCTGTTCTCATTGCCATTGATAAATCTTAACAAGGAACTGCATGAAAATTTAGAAAGTGATATGTAGGTTATGAAGTCCAACTCCACCCAATTACAAGTAACCCTAAAACAAGTGTGTGGTTTAGCAGAACTCCCAGGAATTATTAATATTCCAGACATCAGTACAAGCTACATAACACAACAAAGTTTCCAACTTCCTATAACAATCTGAACACCACAGACAAAACTGTAAATAATACGTGTCTAAAGAAGGTAGTTCTGGGATATTGCTAATAATTACCTTAGCAGGACCTTCTTAAACTAAAGTTATAGCTGATCTCAGGAAGTGCCAGCATCGTGAACAAGGAGAAGAAAATGGGGAAAGAGAAGAATATTTATTTGATACCAAATCTGGTCATCAGTTTAGTCCTGATTATGTCAGGAGAACACAGCAAACACAATTTCATGTCAAGAGGAATATGAAGCCTGCCCCTAGTTGTTGCCATTCTCCAGTTCTTCTTAGATGAGAGGATAAAAAAAAAAAAAAAAAAGAAAAAAAGACAAAAAACCACAACCGCAATTTAAAACTTGAATCCAAATTATCAATCAAGGAAAAAAAAAAAAAAAATCTTTTTTCATCTACAGAAAGTAGTCTGGGGCCTGAAGCATGGGATTGGGGTCATATAGACAGGACTGAAACAAAGGGTGGCCCTGAGTCTTTTCAAACACAAAAAAATATAGAATAATAGAATCATTTAGGTTGGAAAAGACCCATGAAATCAAGTCCATCCCTTTACCCAACGCTACCAAGTCCACCACTAAATCATGTCCCTAAGTACTACATCCACACATCTTTTAAATACCTCCAGGGATGGTGACTCAACGATTTCCCTTAGTATCCTGTTTCAGTGCTTGACAACCCCTTTAGTGAAGGATTTTTCCTAATATCCAATCTAAACCTCCCCTGGCACAACCTGAAGCCATTTTCTCTTGTTCTATAACCGTTACTTGGGAAGAAGAGACCACACTCACCCCACTAAAACCTCCTTTCAGGTAGTTGTCGTGAGCAATAAGGTCTCCCCTGAGCCTCCTTTTCTCCAAACTAAACGACCCCAGTTCCCTCGGACACTCCACCTAAGACTTGTGCTCCAGACTCTTCACCACTTTGTTGCCCTTTGGTCATGCTCCAGCACCTCAATGTCTTTCTTGCAGTGAGGGACCCAAAACTGAACAGTATTTGAGGTGTGGCTTCACTTCACAGTATGATCACTTCCCCAGACCTCCTGACCACTCTCTTTCTGATAAAATCCAGGATGCCACTGGCCTTCTTGGCCACCTGGGCACACTGCAGGCTCACATTCAGCTGGCTGTTGACCAACATGCCCAGGTCTTTTTCTGCTGAGCAGCTTTCCAGCCACTCCTCCCCAAGCCTGTAGCACGGCATATATATATCAAAACATAAACTGTGCATACATACTGAAAAATAAGCTGTGCAAAGACTAATAATCAGAAACATAATTAATTTCCACTATTTCTACTGTACAGTTACGTGAGTATTTTTTTAAAACTAATCAAGCTCTATTTAAGAGCAACTTAATTATCACAGAATCACAGAATCCTCTAAAGTGTAAAAGAACTTGAAGATCATCCAGTCCAACCATTAACCAGACACTGGCAGTTCCCAACTACACCAGATCCCTCAGCACCATGTCAACTCTACTCCTAAACCCCTCCAGGGATGGGGACTCCACCACCTCCCTGGGCAGCCCATTCCAACGCCCAACAACACCTTCTGGAAAGAAATGCTTCCTAATATCCAGTCTAAACCTTCCCGGGTGCAACTAGAGGCCATTCCCTCTTGTCCTATCGCTTGTTACTTGGTTAAAGAGACTCATCCCCAGCTCTCTGCACCCTCCTGTCAGGGAGCTGTAGAGGGCGATGAGGTCTCCCCTCAGCCTCCTCTTCTCCAGACTAAACCCCCCCAGTTCCCTCAGCCGCTCCCCGTACGACCTGTGCTCCAGACCCTGCACCAGCTCCGTTGCCCTTCTCTGGACACGCTCGAGTCATTCAATGTCCTTTTTGTAGTGAGGGGCCCAAAACTGAACACAGGAATCGAGGGGCGGCCTCACCAGTGCCGAGTACAGGGGTCAGATCCCTTCCCTGTCCCTGCTGGCCACGCTATTGCTGACACAAGCCAGGATGCCATTGGCCTTCTTGGCCCCCTGGGCACACTGCTGGCTCCTGTTCAGCCGGCTGTCAATCAACCCCCCCAGGTCCCTCTCTGACTGGCAGCTCTCCAGCCACTCCTCCCCAAGCCTGTAGCGCTGCTGGGGGTTGTTGTGGCCCAAGGGCAGCCCCCGGCATTTGCCCTTATGGAAACTCCCCCAGTTGGGCTCAGCCCATGGCTCCAGCCTGTCCAGGTCTCTCTGCAGAGCCTCCCCACCCTCGAGCAGATCAACACTCCCACCCAACTGGGTGTCACCTGCAAACTGACTGAGGGTGCACTCGATCCCCTCGTCTAGATCATCCATAAAGATGTCAAACAGGAGTGGCCCCAACACCGAGCCCTGGGGGACATGACCGGCCACCAACTGGATTTAACTGCATTCACCATAATTCTTTATCCTTTGTCATCTTCCTTAAAAACCTCTACAGCAGAACAAAGCTTTAGTACGGAATGATAATGCCTTGTAATACTGATAGATTCTGTCAGTCAGACTACCAGGAGTACTGATATGGTACTGCTTCAGTGCTATGCTTCAGTCATTACATTGTCAACAATCCAGTATCTTTCAATAAAAAACACCTCCCTTTTGTAAACCTGCTCCTTATATAGACTTTAAATAAAAATCACTCTAAATGAAAAGTGATAGTTTCTAGAAATTTTAAGCATGTGAGAGTGAAATACAATAACTCCTTGGAATTAACTGATTTCTTTCGCACTGAACTGGTTTAACCAAAGTAAATCCTCTATCTTGAGATGAAAATTTAGCAGTTTCTTTCTGTCTTCTCAAATTCATATTCAAATATAATAAAAGGAAGGTCCACTCAAGAAAATCTGACAGGACAGAAACTCCTCTGTTTATAAATGTTATGTTTTTCTTCATCCAGACCCTCCCAAAACTGAGCAAGAGACATATGCCATAAAAAGATTAGGTAGAAACACTGCTATAGTCTAAAAACAAGAACCTGTACATAATAAATACAACTTTTGAAACAAAGTAAATACATTCTGAAATACGTGAAATGTATTTATTTCCTAAATTGATGTCTGTAGAGAATATGGAGAATACCATAAAGATATGGTACTACTTATACTAGAGAGAATCTTAATGACATTGTCTTGGCTGAGATATATGAGGCCACACAGAAGAATAATATTACATTAGAAAATGTCCTGGACATCTCTTCTGTAAACTGATTATCTGGCATAATAAAAACATTTAAAGAAGTTCTATTTTGCATGTTAAATGATCCCTCCTTTGAATTGCATGTTTTGGAACATATCAAAGGAAATTTTACTAAAAAATTTTTAAAAGTAGTTATACTTGAGACATTAAGTAATAGTGACCACATCAGAATTAATTTTGGCTCTCTTAGATGAGGAATAAAAAAAAAAAAAAAAAAAAAAAAAAAAAGAGAAAAATCAACCATATGATATGAAACTTCAGAAAATATTCTAAACCAAAAGCAAAACATATACAAAAATAAATTAAAAAGGACCAAAAATAATTTAAAGTTAATTTAAATCCTTGTATTACCATCTGGAAGATACATAAACACATGATACCAATCATACATCTTTTTCTGGACCTTGAAGAATCAGGAAAATTAATTTTAAAAAAAAATCCATGATGCAAAGTAGCAAGAGATGGGGGTTTTGCATCTTAAAATAAGAAACAGCCCACTGAGGCCAGCAGATGAGATCTAACCATGATGCATCAACTGATGCATTTTGATGCATGGCCAAATTATGATGAGACAACAACTTAACATGAATCAAGCAACTTGTGATAACTGGGTGCCTTGGAATCAAATTAATTTTGGCCCCAAATTATAATGATTCTGTGGAGTTGCTTTTATTTATATTTGCTGCAGGCTGTGAATGCGCACCCGGATGCCCGACACCTTGCTGAACCACTGCAAACTGAATGTGCTCCTAAATACTGTGTTTGCAATTTACAAAGCTGCAGTGTAATCCGTAGAATTAGTCAAACTCAAAACCAGAAAACAGTCCGCAGAAGGATGTGTCACCTGGGCTACCCCGAAATAAATGATCAGCTGAACATTTCCTTGAAGTTATTCTTCACCACAATAATTTAAGCAAATAACTATTCAGGACATATTTATTTCAAGTAATAATGATAAGCCTCTGTCCTAAAGAAAAATTACCACTTACACTCACTGATAATATATTAAGGAGCTATTAATACTTATTGACTTTCATCAAAAAGCTATTTTTGCCAAACTTGGGCATTCTTAAAATGGGGGATCAGACTTTCCAAAACAGCATGTAGTATTTCAAGAAATAAACGCAAAGCCCTTTCTATTTACTGTCCATTTTTTCCAGTGTTTGGAGTTTGTCTTCCCAAGAATTCTTTGCAATGCCGAACACTATAATTTAAAAAAAACCTAATGCTTATATTCTTAAAAATGTTTAGATTTCAGAACTAGAACTACAAAGAAAAATACTGCTGCTTAGTTTATTAATATGGAAGTCTCAGTATTACTGACAGTTCATATGGAATTTTTGAATTAAATACTTACCTGCTAGCAAAGGTAAGCATTCTTGTGGAGACTAGAAAGACAGCACCTGTCATTTTCTCTAAAAAGGTGTTGCTACAGTTTCTGGCAACTGAGAGAAAAAAAGGCTTGTTTTAACATTCCTAAACGACCTGCAGGAATGAAGTTAATTAACAGCATCTAGATAAACATTACCAAAGAATAAATGGCAGCAGCTTAAGGAGAAATTTGGTTTCATCAACACAACTAGAATCTTTGGAATGCATTTACAGTACAATCAATGCAAGGAAAAAAGGTTAATTCATCTGACAGTATCTCAAAGTACTTTAAATAAAATGCTGCTGTACGTAAGTACTTTGGAGGTTACTGATAAAACCGCTTATTAGCACAACATAAACCCATTTATTAATAGTTTATCACTCAGAGCTGAGTGACACTAAGATAATACAAAGTAAACAGAGAATGCTTTTTTGCTATTACTCCTAAATTAGAATGTATTTGGATATCCATAGATTTTATTTTTAATCTTGTTTGTCAACACAATTGTCAGCTGCTAGACTGATAAGCTTTTCTTTTTTTTTTTTTAACTGTTCATACTAGCAAGTATTTTGGTGAAAACTAGCTGATACTGGTATAGTGGGATTGTTTTAGGTTAGATAAAGCCTTGTCTCACCAGGTTAGCTATCTGGTTTTCTCTAAAACTGCCAGTCTGTACGTTCTTCTAGTAAGGACTCTTTCTTCTTCCACACTCATATAGACCTCACGTGTTTTCTTCTGCCAGATGTTTTTTTCCTTTAGCACTATATTGACCTAGGCAGTCTTCTTCATTCCTTGGCTTCTTGCTTTAATGTTCTCTCTCTAAGTCTCCAAGACTTCCCTAGGAATAAAATCATGTCAAAATCCTAAAGGGGAGGACTGGGATAATAATCCTACCCCATATGAAATCAGGGAGTATCACAGAAAATCTCCTTCAATAAGTCATTTATCACACTGTCCCCAATTATTGGTGAAGGGCAAAAATTTAAGAACCAAATCCTATGTATTTATTTCTTTTAACCCTTGTAATCCTTATAGACACAGACTTCGTGCCTAACTCATGTAATAAGAAAATATCTTCAGCCTAAATTGTGCTTGGTGACCAGCTGAACTTCCCAGGAACAGCTACCTGCAACATAGAAGATTGAAACTTCCATAGGAGCTACTGTCATTATACAATTAAACCAGTTAGCAGGCAACTGGTCAGTTAGCACATGCAGAAACAGTCATACCTCTGCTACTTTCTGTCGACCTAGGAAGCAAAAACCATGGCTAACGAATATAAGGAATTCCAGGAATACTGCTGAAGATTACATGAGAGGGAGATAGTTGCTATAAGGGAGACTTTAGTGCCTGGGATACCATTCTGTGTGCTGCAGTAGGAAAACATTAGGGATGAGGAAAGGTGATTATGACTTTGGAAGGATTAACTGATTTGTTAAGAAATGGAAATACCAAAACAAGCTAGTGATAGAGATGATCTCAGACTATTTCAGCTGGGGAAAGAACAGAGGAAACCCAAGGGACATGAGATATAAGCATATAGGAGACTATAATACATTTCTTTCACTTTTCATGTTTATTTTCCACTTTAACAATTGCCTCCTAGTGAGGCATGTCCTTGTTAATGTTTCTTATTGCCAGTGCCATGCAGTTCAAAGATACTTTAGTCTCACTAGGCAAAACAATAGGTAGTTGGAAGGAAGTTTTATTCTCACATTTATGTTAGATGATTCTACTGGGGAAAAAAAAATATTATGTTTAGCAAGACTTAAATACTTGAGGATCCTATGTGCTTGTTGAAAGTTTTTCATAAAACTTCAAAGTGCATCCAGATTTCTCAAATCTAATAGATTCTTAACACATTACTGGTGATACAATCAGCCCAGCAGAAAAACTTTCAATGAAAGAAAGGACTAATGTCCCAAAAGAAGTATTTTAATCATAAAAGGATTTGGTTTGAAATTACACACAGACATGGATTACAGGTACTATACAACTTCTGTAAGCATCACATCAGATCTCTGGACTTCACCATCTAAAATAGCTACCAGAAGCTGTGAGGTCTTTATTGAGGTTCACCATCTACATTTTCAGCGGGTGTAAGGTCTTTAACAAGGGTAAAAATCTGTTTAGGTTAGGAACTGATCAGTTAAAACCAAGTCTTGTCCATTCAACAATGTTAAAGTCAGCCTGACGGCTTTCTAATCCAATTATGCAAGATGCTCAGAGGGTCTGCCTCCACTCTTTAGTGCTCTCAGATGCATTTTTTAAAAAGCCTGTAAACAATCCTGTAGTGACTAAGTAGTATCAGCATTATTACAATCCCTGTGAAAGCAACTGCAGAACTTCAAGATGCCAACAGAAACACATTATTACCCTGTGCTACTGTAATGCAGTTACAACTCTAAGTATGGGACTCAGGTGGATGCAGTAACAGCTAACCTCTGCCATCAAAATTACAGTGTCTGGCAAGACCAAACTTTACAGACTGAAGGACCAAACACTTAAAAGTAAAACGACTGAGAGAGTTTGCCCAGAAATCCACATCTGTAGAAACTTACCATCATGTTGTGAATAGTTAAACACAGAAGCCAAACCCTACCAACAAGGTTGTAGCAGGACTATAATCATGCATATAATGTATGACTAATTCAGAAAAACTCTTAAGCACCTTTTTGTCATAGATTAGAAATCTAATTTATTCCTGATAATTTATAGTTTACACCACTTAAAATATAAAACATGCTAAGACATGACAACTCTAACTCTCAGGTATTTCCCATGGGTTCTGCAACATTCCCAGGCAATAATATCAGGTATCAGTACATGTCAATATGTCTGTTACAATCCAACAATCCCAAGGTAGAGCATTTCTATGCTGCTATCAAATTCACAGCACATTTCAGGAGCTGTTTCACAAGAATGTATAAACATAAGTATTTTTACTTTCAAATCTCCATGCTGTAATTTTTTTTTTTGTTTGTTTTACTTTTACTTTTAAATCAAGAGTACAAGGAGTTTTCAAAAGCCCAGAGATCTAATTTTACAGCTCAGGGGTTTTAGTACTATTACACATTAAAGAAGTAAATGTGAAACCACAAAAAAAGTCCAAACCATTAACCTGGTATTAAGTAATTTGTTGTGTTTTCTAACAAAGTAAGGGGTTCCATGTCAAGAAAATTACAGAGACCACATATAACACTTGTAACATCTATTTCACAGTTCTAAATGACAAGTACCCACACATATTACAGTGCTCTAGAAAATCCTTAAGAAATTTTCTGAAAATACCATTTTCCTTATACGAAAGGAGCATGACAAATTGTAAGTTTCAAGCCTTTCTATAAGTGTTTTCACCAAATAATAAAATTGAAAGTGATATTATACATGTAAATCTAAATTGTCAGAGTTTCATGTTGCTTTGTAACGTCTGGGTAGAGGCAAAATAGAACAACTTTTGTCATGACTGGTTTTAATCAATCATGCTACAGGGAAGGACACAAAAAAATCTGTGCTGCTTCGTACTGTGATCTTGCAAACAAACCCCAATTTAACTTTTAATCGATGGAGTCATTTATCTGATTAAAGGTACACACATGATCAAGTATTAATAGAATCAAAATTTTAGGACATGGTCTGTAAGGTCACTTCGTGTGCAGCAGAAATAACTTAAAGAGCTTGTATAAAACCTCTCTTTATTACTGCTTCTTGACCAGACCGTAGCTGAGCTCCGGCAGGTAGCTGTGAGAGGTTCACCTATTTTAATAGGATAGTGCATCACTTTAGTGTAAACTGTTCTGAAAGCTGCTTAACCTAAATCATCATATCATGCTTAATCTAAATTAGCATATCATGCTTAAACAAAGTCAGCATATTGTGCACGGAAGCAGATGAAGAACACCTCTGAGTCATTACTGTAGTCCAGAGATAGTTGTGTCCAGCTGCTATGGTCGCTACCTACATTGCTCAAGTCACCAATTCCATCTTCATCCTCATCTTCCAGCCATTATTAGATCAAAGACACGCTACTTAGTAAAAATATTTTCACTTATACTTCATCAAGGCAATAGTGTTGCAGCTTGTAAGCTCTGCAGTAAGTCATTCTCAATTAGAGGGTTTCATCCTTGGGTGTGTAACATCATAGACATCATCAGATATCCATCCCAAATCCATCTCAACTATTTTTCTCTGAGTGTAAACTAGGCCTCTGGTTTAACCTGACCATTATTCTCCTTCTATACTCAGGAGCGACAAAAACATGCTTCCAGGCCGAGTGCAACAACCAAATGGACCACTTGTTTCAGAAAGTAAAGTCAGGAACAGGGAATAACGCATCCACTGTTTAGCCACAAAAGTACGTGACAAGTTTACTATTGTACTTAGTAACAGTGAAGTAAGGCCTCTGTTCTATTTTTACATTAAAGATTTCATATCCTTAGCAGTAGAGTTTAAGGACAGTGTGCTGTTCAAAGGTGTTGTTGGAGAACCCCTTTTTACTGTAACTGTTTATTCTATCTTCTAAATGTGAAGTATTTTATTTACAAGAATTCAAGTATTTTAGAAATGAAATAACCCATTGCAGTGTTTGAGTGTTGACCCACAGGAGCTGCAGTCACTCAAGAAGGAATACCATGGAATCAGTAAAGAGCTTGGGACTGTTTACAGTCTGGTCCTGAGCTATAATAAATGCTCAACCTGCTGAATACTTTAAGAACTCCTCAATAGTGTGTTTAGAAATTACTACTATCCCAGATGCTTGTGTAACCTGAAAATATGCAGAAGGACATGGCCATGCCTAAGATAAGCACAGGCACATAAAGACAAGACATTTTTTCAGCAACAACATTAATAAGAACAAGATCTCTTAAGACAGCTTACATCTTTCTGGGCTCCCAGACAACACATATTTTCAAGCTTTGCATCATACCATTCTCAATCAACTGAGATGAAATATTTAATACATAAAGGAATGGGTTTATTTTCCTTTATTCTTGGCTTTTACCACAGACCCACAAGAAAGCATTTAGCTTAATCATAAATAAGGAGTTGCAGGAGCTCATGCAATTGAGCAACACTTGCTAACCTTTAGCTTTCTGGCTGAAAAATGACCTTCAGTGATGACCCCAGTGAATAGTGCTATCTGGAATAACTCCCTCACATCAAGCAACCTCTTATTTTACTGTTATTAAGTTTTAGTAACACTGCTGGGAGAAACCATCTGTTAAAAGAGAAACAAGGTACTGACCCTTAGGTATGTGGGCACTGTTGTTTTCTGCCATCAGTTTAAGGCACTTTTCATTCATTTTGCACAATTTCCTTTCAGCAGTGTCAGGAAGATGAGAATAAGAAAAGCCCAACATCCCTGTGATGTTTATTGCACATCAACAAATAAAAGATATATTTACAGCTGCATTCACCATTTTACTAGGCCTATTAAACAAATGTGTTGTAAGAAAACGCCTATAAAGCAAACTTAGCAACAGTAAAAAGCCCATTGTTTGACTCCCCACAGATCCTTCAATTGCTTCACAGTATGAAGTCAGGAATCCTTTAGATAAAAATAAACACAGAAAAAGTAGAGAATAGATACATTAAGGATGTTAGGAGGAGTGAAGTTTTCTTTCACTGAATGCCTGTCTTCCAAGCATTGGTTCCTTGGTTTAGAGAATTATTTTTGACATAGTTTGCAAAAAAAAACCCCTCATCGTACTAGAGAGATCCAGTTGAGAACCTTTTAAAATTGTATGTACATATATTTTGGGGGATTTAGAGAAAAAGAAACAGAGAATAAACTTCACATGCTGCACTGAATGAGTAAATTTCCTAAAACCTGAAATTCTTCAGTACTGATGAAGTAGAAATGTTAGCAACATGATTTCACAAGGATCGTAAACTTTTTTTTTCCCCCTTAACTGCTGCTGCCAAATCACAGTCTGAAGAGGAATATATATTGCCTGTCATCAAATTCTTATAAATAATTAACATCTTCTGCTCAGGCCAAAGCAATATGAGAAGTCATCAGTGGTGGGGTTTTTTTTGTGGTTTTGTTTGTTTGTTTGTTTGTTTTGTTTTGTTTTTCCTTTCTCCAGCTTTTGGCTAACAGTTCTTGTTTGGTTGAGTTTGATCTTTTTGGGTTTTTTCATTAACGAGATTTTTGGCCTTTTATTTGTTCTGTATTTTGACATTTAATATTCATAAGGATCCTTTGAACTACATTGTAATAGATCACACAAAGTACAAAAACCTCATTTCTGTCATACAGCCTTCCTTGACTGGAAAGGTATCCTCCACAACCAGGTTTCTGATGTGAAAGCTCCTATCAAGCTAATTCAACAAAGAACGGTAATACACTTTTAGAAGCTAGATGTTGCATGTCTATGACAAATTAGTCTTTGCCATTAGACTGTTACAGGGTTTACTTTGTGCTGACTTTTTAACCTGCAGAAGTATTGAATACTTCAAGTTTTAATTCATTCCTCGATACTGCAGATCTAAGTGCCAGGAGTCAACCAGTAACAGGCAGGTGAGTTACAAAAAGCGCTACGGCACCAAGTTTCTCCATGGGAGGCAAAGAGACAACACGGCAGAGAGTATTGCTGTTTCCTGGTAAACTTCATTGGTTTTGTACTGTGAAGTGTACGAGGTAGATGCATGGCACTTTCATCAGGCAAATGAAGTTTCAGTCTGAGACACTGCACTGCATTCAAGGACAAATCTTAGATCATTATAGGCAATGGGAAGACTCTCATTGACTTTTAATAAGAGTTAAGCAGATTCTGATTGGCAGAGGAGGTAATAAAGCATACCCAGTACTACATTGAGACAGGGTAGCAAGACAACATAAACAACTACTAATTATCTGCTTTCACCTGAGACTAATAAAAAGCAATTTAGAGATGAGATTCAACTTTTATTCCATCAAAAGTTATTTTACAGCTACAGGAGTGATCCAAGTTTTTCAGCTATTGGCTACACACACAACCTGGGTGTCATGCCTGGGCCAAGATGTTTGGCAGGCATTACTTTGCTGACATCTTTGTGGTTACAGACCTCCTGTACATACTTGCACAGAAAATGTAAAAGGAACCTTTGCAATCCAGAGGTCCTGCAAATTACAGGTAAAATGAGACTAAACGAGAAACAAAGATTCATCACTAAGATATATTCACCTAGAGCATCATCCGGATGCCTGTTTGTAGTGTGCTGCAATTTACCAATCCTCTGAAAAGGTCTAGCATCAAGAAATGTCAAAGAGAAACCCTGAGAAAAAACAGTGTTTGTAACCCTACAACCTCAAAACACTTTTGCTTAGGTGATCTTTATAAGCATGAAAGTCATCACAGGGTAAGATAAAACTGAATACGTAATGATACATTCCTGCTTTACATTGTTTTGAAAGGGAAAAAGAAATGTCTTTAGTCTGATATAAAACAGTTTGCCAAAGCGATGCAGCACGAGTGAAAGAATATCAATTTATAGCTTCATCAAAACTAACAGAAGATACTTAGAGGAGAAACACAGTGAAGGCAGCCTTTGGTTTAACACATTAACAAGGTGAAATCTCTCTTCCAAAGTAAGAATTTGTAGCCTTGAGGATGATCAAAGAACCATGATCAAGGGAAAAACTAATTTGTCAATGTGAGATGGTAAAAGTGAGGAAACAAAAGGTTGGTAACATGTATTTTTGAAACTATGCTCTGAGAGAATCATGATGGTTGTATTTGTTTTCATGTATGTAGCAAACTCATTCAGTTCCTGAAACAATCTTGGTGATGACAATCTAACATTTTTCTTTAATTTAAAGATGAAGTTTATTTTAAAAACTTCTCAAATACTGTTTCTTCAAAGTTATTTACATCCTTTCATTACAGAAGTTTGGAATTATAACTAAACTACAGATTTTTTATAACGCGATATTTTCATTCTTTTTCTCTTTTACCATTTTCTTTCATGTTTAATTGTGAATCTTTGACCGATTATTTAATTGCCAAACATTAACTAACCAACACAAAACTTTTTAAATAGTATACTCAAAAGGGCTTTTTTTTCTGTAAAACAAAGATTATTATCTTTATCCCCGCAGGCTATGAATTTCTTTAAGAACTGAAGATTTTTCTAATTAATGCTGGCTGCGTTCAGTAACTTCATCGTATTTGCCTGACTACATGAAGAAAACCAGGGCGTCAGTTTTAATAATATTTAGTATTCCCATTGCACACTTTCAGAATATTTATTGACCAAAAGTTTCTCAAAAGGCCTGACACAGATGCTTATCCTTGCACAGCATCGTGTAAATCGTACAAACAGCATTAATCCTGTTTTCATTTAAGTAAAATGTAACACTTGCTTTCAGTGAAATAATGATGAGTACAATATCTGATGAAGAGTTTAAAATAGCAGATGGTGTTATCGCTTTGAAAGCAGGGAGGTAGCTGCATAGAAGCAGCAGCATGCAGGATATTCTGGTCTTGCACCTTCAGATGGTACTCAGTTCTTTAACGGAAAAGCAGGAAAGTGATTGATGTTACGCAGCAAACAGTCTGCTTCTTGCATCCCCGGTGGTGGCGCTTATCGCTTCAGAGTTCTGCTACAGCAATACTTACAGAAGCCTTTGTCAACAAAACGCAGTTATGAAATGAACTAGCGTGGATTCTCTGCCAAAAAATTCCTGTCTTGGTGAGCGAGTCCCTCTAGGATTACTTGGAAACACTCCTGAACTTGCTGCCAGTCACCTCTTGTGATACGGATGCATAATAAATGTAAAACTTGTCCTAATTGTTAGTAAAAAATCAGTTGGCTGTCCAGTGGGAGAAGGGATGTGAAAGCTCTCCTTTCTACCCCACAAGTGGTTCAAAGATATTTGTATATCTTTCCCTAAGACATTTCTAAACTGACATTGAGTTCTATGTGGCCTTGAGAATTTGGGGGAGACTGCTTGTCTCATGTTTTTTTTCCAAACATTTATAATTCTGTTTATCAGCCCTTACATCCAAACGCATTTAGACCTGGAGCCATAATACAGGATAACACAGGTCTTTAGTTCCTAAGCCCTCATAATTATACCACTCTTTAATTCACTGTAAGAAAAATCCAAATGTCAATGTTATATATATACACATTTATTTTATAGATACATATATATCTATATACATGTGTGTATATACATACACATAATCATCTGTGTTTTTCTCTACAGACTTCTCTGGACTATATGTAAGCATAGACCACAAGCTAAATCCTTATTCTGGTACAAATTAAAGGTGGTTTATAACTAGCATGAACTAATACCTTTCTCAAATTTAAATTTGCCTCGGTAGGAAAAAGTAGTCACTCCTAGTCATTCAAAATCAAAATTCTATTACAGTGAAAGCTGTTAAAAATAGAAAACATTTTCATGCATGAAATTGAATCAGTCATGATTCAGTTATGGGTTATGTGGCTGGTCATTAATTAGCCATGATTTATGTGGCCAGGTGATTACTCATTCAAAATATTATACTTTCATTAAATATATTTACCTAATGCCTGCCTAAAAACTCTCTACATTTTTATTATTCAATTTAGTCATTAGTCCCTGAGTAAATTGTGCTGCCACCTAGCTAGAGAACAGACATAGTAAGATATCATGGATAAGCATGATGAAATGCTTAGTGTTAATTAATTCTATATTACAGTTATTAAGAAAGTTAAAGTGGATGTGCCTAAAGTCTGGCTCCTACAAATGCCAATGAAACTTTTTTTTTTTTTTTTCTGCTGGAACAGACTTCAGCAGCCCTCAAAAATTATTAGTGAGCCCTAACAAACAAATTCTTACACATTAAATGTTTAAAATTACACATTCTATATATTAAAATCTGTATATGAACAAGGAGAGTATCAGTTTTCTTCTGCAACATTTCAGCTCTCCCTTCTTTAGCCGTCTGCTACTATTGTTTGAAATATTTATGCTTGGCGAATAAAGTTTCTAATCCAGATTATTTCCTTCTAAATTCAATCTGCTCCTTCTGTCTGCTGCAGCTTGACTCTAGTATAGAAAGGAGCAAGCAGTTCCCACAGCAGGTAAAAGGGAGACATTTGGGTGGATAAGTCCGGCACAAGTGCTACTTAATCATATCTTTTCCAGACAAGAACAGTGTCCAGTGCATAGCTACACAACCTGAGATCAGGTGATGCCAAAATCCCTCAAACCGCTGAACAGTGGTGTTAATGGGTACAACAGAAAACTGATCCCTCAAGATCCTCAAATCTCTTCACATAACCAACTATACAAGATCCCATTGCAGCAACAAAACTGTACAGACCACCGTAAGGGCGAAATACCTCATCTTCATACAATTTTACCTTTGCTCTTTACCATATTCACAAACTATGACAAAAAAACCTCAGTTAGAAATACACTGCAAACCATGCATAATGCTTGAATTATACAATTACATCCTTCATGGTCTCTTCAGGCCTACATGCTTCTAGTGTAGCTCTGTTCGGTTTATATAAATATATCCCTCCTGTCCTCTGGAAACCCAATCCATTTCAATCTGTAATGTAAATAGTTTCTTTTTACTATGCAGTGTGTGCTGATTTCACCTTAATTATATATTTCCCATTGCGAGAACTTGAACTGTGGCATACTGGGAAAGAATTTAACCATCAGCCTATAAAGATCAGGGGCTGAAGCTTGGCTTCCATTAACACCTCATTAGTCAGAGCCTGTACTGTATGTAAAATGAGGTAACGATTTTTAAATGTAGTTGTCAACCTATAACTTAATAACATAGAAATTTATTTCTCTCTAATATTGAACGAGCTATAATACTTTTTTTTCCTCTACAAATCGACATAAAGCTATTGGAGTACATTATTAACTCAAGCAACATCTTCATTGGTCATCATCAAACACTGACCTTTAGTGCAACCATACCACTAATACCACACGTGGTACTAATTGCAGTGTAAATTTTCTGATAGACACAAACTGACAGTTTGAGGAAAACACCTTCAAGTCCTGGATATAAATACAGTTCAGCTTACTAAAAATGAAGTTAGAACCATAAACTGACTGTTAGGTGGTTATCGGATTAATTCTAATCCCATATAAAGTAATGGTAAAATTCTTTGTGTTTACTGTAAATAAAACCCATCCTCTACCTTACCAAAAATCACCACTAGAGTTTGCATTAACTTGACAGGTTTAACAGTAGTTCAGGAATGCAGCACTTGCATTAACTCCTACCAAAGCTGAGTAAATGTCCATAGAGTCAAACAGGAGTTGCACAATATATCCCTTAATTGGCAAGGGGATTGTGGTATTCCTATCCATCAGGTGACCCCTCTGCACAAGGGTTAGGACCTGATCTTGTTTGCAGTGGGTTTGGAGGCATGCGTGCACTGCAGGTGAAGCTTGGTTTGCTGTCAGAGCAAAAAGTTCTCATACACTGTCAGTTCACTATATTTCCACTGAGCATCAATTTTAAAGAAAAAAAGAAAAAAGATAATTTGTGACTTTATAAAAATCAGAGTCTGTTTCTAATTTGTGGAAGCTTTCTCTTGGCTCCTTAAAGTAACAAGATCTTAAAACAGGCTAATTTTAAATACTTCTTCCATAACAAAAAAAAAAAAAAAAAAAAAAAAAAAAAAAAAAAAATCTCATGTCCATAAACCTCATCATGCTCATAACAGAAGCTTTTAGCTTACCAGTCAGCACTAGCCTATCGTTCTGGCCTGAATCCCAATTAACCAGCAGCATCCACAGTACAAAGAGAGGCAGCAAGCAGGCACACTTACTTTCATGTTTCAGAGCCTTTGCAATGAAATTTTTAACTGAATTTACAGCTACTCCACACTGCAAATTTATACATATGGGCTACATCGTCTGTACCACACAGGACAGGCTGGAGCCGCTTTGTAAAGAGGGTGTACAACCGCCTTTTCGTAACTCCCCTGTGCCTAGCTGGTACCCACAGCAGCCTTTCTCTGGAGTAAATGCAATTAAGATGAGGGACCCTCCTGCTGTTCCTGTTTGATTAGTGAATACAGCAACGACATTTACTCATTGTCTTCATGCTTGGTTGCTACATTCTTTTGGCTGGGAGGATTGCAATAGCTGTTCCCAGGGTGCAGGCAGGTATGCCATTTCTAACCTTTGGCTTGGGGTATGTGGTCAGGCAAAAGCAGTCACATTTTGTAAGTGTGAAAAATGAGAAAAGGTATTGTCCAAGGTGAAATATAAGATGGTGATGAGTGTTCATGGTAGAGAATTTACTTGGGACAGCTCTTTCTGTGTCATTGGATCTGAGCAAATTGACAGCAGGCTTGGCCCTCTGAGAAATTGATGTTTTATCATCTCCTTGAAAATATCAGAGTCATGATGTGTTATGGCTAAATTACTGGCTCCTTGCTGAAAACTGAAGTAGAATGCAGTGAAATGTACACTGAGTCCAACCAGCAGAAAAACAATTACTTCTACAAGTGAGCACAGAAGCAGATAATAGTCTCAGCACCATAGTGGGGAGCTTGCCAAAACTGGCAGCGAAGCCAGAGTCCCGAACCAACATAACGTACATCTGTGCTTTTCTCACCTCTCTTACCCCATCACTGACTTAGTAATTATACCTAGAAATAAATCAGTGTTCAACTGCACTTTTTCAACAATAAGAGATCTGAAAGGATTATATAATCAGCATTTGCCACTCGTTCCTACTGTACTCTGAAACCACAGGCTAAAAAAGAAGTGGTTTATATATTAAGAGGGATAATATAATTTATTTCACTGAGAGCAATTAACTACTTACAAGACAGTTTTCCATGACAAAACTTTATTTCTTTAAAATGTGTTTCACTGCCCTATAAAAGCAAACCCCATTTCTTATAGCTTCCTAGCAAGACATTCAGACCAATTATCCTATTCAGCTTCTCTTTTCTGTATAATTAGTAACTTAGCTTGCTATATAAAACACAATTAAACCTTGTTTAGACTACAGCTGTCTACACATGAAACTGTAGCTGAGGCTAATTCTTAAATCTTAGCCATACTTAAAATAGGTATTCTAATGCATTTCACACTGATGCAGTTTAGTTATCACTTTCATAACCACAGAAATGTTCTTGAGTAAATTAGCATTTTCTCATTCCCAACTATGTCAGCAAAAAGGCGTTTTCATCTTTGCATAAGAGGTAATATCAAAACATTACTGATTGGCCAATCATCAATTTATCTTGCACACTTCGATTTTTTCACTCCTACTGCAATAACTGCCTGTCATGTATTTCTAAGTGTGTAATCTATAAAAGTATGTACTGCTGAAGAGAACTGAAATGTCATGGTTGTGCACAGGTACTTTTAAATATATATACACAGGATTAAAACCAAATCATAGGGAAGACTTTAAATCACATGCAATCCAAAACTGAACAAGGAAATATTCTGAAGGAGCTAAGGAAGAATGGTTCAGGCTTCAGGTAAACTGAAACTTAAATATGTTAAAACAAACACACACAAAAAAGTTGTAAGTACTTTACATACACATCAGAAAAAAAAAAAAATCAACATTTTTTTTCTTTGGGTAACTCAGTTAAACTGCAAGCAGACTTAACATTGGCAGTTAGTCATTTTAATTATAGTGTGATGACACTTGCTAGTTTAGAAAATGAATCATATGGTTGCACAGGAATTCAGTCTTTTTGCCTTAGCTATATTTGTAGACAGATAGAATTCTAAAAGTGAAACAGACATTTAATTGTTTAAAGATTACTTGATGCATAAGAGTATATTTATTCAGAAATAATTTCAGGTTATCTTCTCCATTCATTTTCCTCTTATTAGAAACCAGACATCCTCCTTACAGCATGGAAGACAAGACAGAATGACAAGCAAATTTAACACACTTTCAGGTAGAAGCATATTTCAGTAACCTAAAATCATCACTGGAAGTGCTTTAAATCTTCCTGAATTCAGTAAACTTAATTATGGATGCAAATCAGTACAAGGAAATAATTCACAAGATTTCTGAACAGGAATATTTTACTCTGTCAAAGGACCAGAATTTAACCCCAATGCAATACTTTCAGTGAGGTCAATGAACTTGCATTAGCATAAAGTCTTTAAAAGCCTGACACACTGACCTACCTTTATGTGACAGACGTAACCTTGGCTGCCTCGTATCTGTTGCATGACATCCAGTCGGTAACTCTAGTAACAAGACATATAGTGCCAGGATTAAAAGGTCCTGGGCAGATGCCATCCTGCCCAAGATCAGATTCTTGTGCTCTCCACTGCTGCTGTTCGTTTGTTGTTTTGGTGGGTTGTTTTAAGGCTCCAAGTTCCACTTCTACTTTCCCAGTGCAGTTAGATCTCTCTCTTTGGTCAGTTTGTGGGCTATCTCTATGGAAAATTCAGTGTTCATCAGAGAAGCACACAGACTCAGTTAGACATTTGTCAAGCTGTGCAAATGTCATGAAAAAATATTCCCTCCCTAGGACAATTGTTTATAAAGTGCGAGGACATTCCAAGGCGTTACTCTGCAGTGTTGTGTCTTGAGCTCTCTTTAGTAATTCTGCCAGTGGATTCAGGAAGAAGCTGTATTTTCAAAAAAAAAAAAAAAAAAAAAAAGGAAGAAAGCACCCTCCTCCTTGGTGCTCTTCAGAACTCAGCCCCTTGCTCTGACTTGCCAAACAGCTAGTTTTAATTCACCTTTCACCTTTGCTAATTAAAAACAAGAAGTGCCATTCCCTCCTGGAGTTGCAGGATCCACCCAGCGGGGAAGCCGGGCTGTCAGGCTGCAGTATTTACTGAGAAAGTTCAGGGAGGGTTGAGGCAATGTACAGTACTAGCTGCTTCTAGGAAGCGTTTTAATCCACGTGCCGTGCACTGATTCCTCAATTGCCTCGTGGTTTCACATTGTAGAGTGTCGGGAGAAGGGTCAGAATTCCTCCTGTCCCTCCCTTTCGAAAAGTCATTTCAGCTTTTGTTCCCAGCTCAGTTTTAGAGGAGGATTAGCCCTTGAATTAACTATTTACGTACTTTATCACTTGGAGTCATTAAACAGCATGCTACTAAGTGGATCAGAATAAAGATTCCAGTTTCAGATCCTTTCTTACTTTAAAGGAACAGGTTTAGCTTTTGTGATTTTCTTTTTTTTTCCTAATGTGGCTTCTCCCCATTACATTTTAAATGCCTGTAGATCTGGAATCTTGGGTTATCTATACATGTCAGTAAAAATATCTGACTAAATGCTTGTAGGATTGGAAAGTATTTAAAAAAAAAATTAAAGGCTGAGGAGAGAGCTGTGCTAGCATGATAAACAGTATCTGATCTACAAGTGTCAAGCAGCTACCTTTTATATTGCAACTAACAAATACCAGAAAACTTAATCTCTTTTTCACATAATTTGTAACTTAAAAATCTACCCATGGCAAGAACTAAATTTTTATAAATCAAGACTGTAGATCTATGTCTGGAATACATTAATTAAGGAATAAAGTTCTCTATAATTAAGATCTCGTGCATAAAATCACTTAGAATTTTGTGAGGTGCATTTTAGTCATTAACAATTGTACTTTTTTTAATGGGTTGGAGCATTAGAATCATGTTGGTTCTTTATACTTTTCATTGTTTTATAAAGAAAAAGAATCACAAAGAAAAGAAAAAGAAAATTAATATTGCACTCAAAAAAATTTGTTAGGCAACAAAAGGTAATGATATCTGGAGAGAAGGATTTAATAAGAAATTTCTGTTTGCCAGCAAACTGAAAAGAACCCAGCACAATAACATAGTGAAATGCTAATGATTGTAATAGCAGGATATATGGATGTGAGAAGACAGATCTGTTCAAGACGAATAAAAAATATGAGCTACTAGGAGAGAAAAAAAAAAAAGCGCAACTTTAGTGAAAAGACAGAAGTAAATCATGACAGTGCCCAAGGACTCCTGGAGGCTGTATAATCAGGAGCGGGAAGAGGTCATGTCTACCTGTTAGTTCTCCAATAGCAGATCACGTACACATACCTGGGCTTGCTTTAAATCAGCTGGAAACTGTGCCAACAGCAGTTAAACCGCAGGAGCAAGAGCTAAATCACACAGCTATTTGCTCCATTTCTTGCCCACAACTGCAGGTTGCACTGACTTTTATGCTGATGTGCCAGCTGTCTGGCAGTAGCTCAGCATGTGTACTGAGACCTTGTCAGTGGAGGAGAAGGCAGTCTAGGCTTTGCCTCCAAGCATTGACCTCAGCATGGATGAGTTTATCATCTGCCCAATAATTGGCACCTTTATTGTAGTTTATGATTATTGGCATCTTTTGTAGTACTGAGGCATACAAATGTGCTATGTTTGAGCATTATAATCTTCTGTAAATGAGCATGATTTGGTGCCTGCTGAGGTTAATGAAGGCTCTCTGAAATATTTAATTTCTCTTTGGATATGATTCTGTGAGTTCTTATCGAAATATTTGTGGGGTTTTTTTTTTCTCAAAAAATCAATTAATAGAATTCTCAAAGACTCATTCCTTCTCACATAAGCCTGCAAAATTTAATCATCTCCAGTTCTGAGATAGTTCAAATCAAATTTTTTTCTTTGAAGGATTTTGATATGGAAAAATTAGCACTCCTTCGAATTTAATGTATGTATTTTCAAAAAAGGCAAAAAACCAAATTTGAGTTCACAGTATGAAAACTAAACCCATGTTCAGTGAATAAAGCAAACATTAGTGTAAACCCCAGAATCCTTCCTCTCTCTAGAACTCCTCTCCAAGCTGTAGTAGGGTGCTATTTATTAATTTTCCCAGGCTGCAGCTAAGATTGTAGATGCTCAACAGACTGAATAATTAGACTTTAGGTAACCTGAGGTGGTACCAAAAATTTAGTGACACAAATTCAAAGAAATTCCCCAAATTTTACTTTAATTTTCTGGTTTCATTTCCCAGTTGGGGAAAGGGAACTGGGAGTGGGAGGAACAAGAGAGCTGCTGGAAACTATGGGCCTTGTTTAGTACTTGGATTAGAGGTAGGGTGCAGCAGGTCTCTTCGAACAAGACATACATACAAATAAGGGCAATTCCCCGCCAACCTGAGCTTACAAGTACTCACACGCACTTCTCACCCCACACATCCCCAGCCATTATGCAGCTCCTTGGCTCCCTACAAACACAACATGATCCAGAGCTGGAGCTCCAGTAGTCAGAAATACCCGAACAAGCTGATTTTCATATTTGTGCCCAAGGACAAAGCTTTTTTGTCTGAAATCTGATTCTCAAGCAGGGTGGGCTGTGTGGGTGCCTCAGGCTTCTTCCCCTGCCTTTGGAGGGAAGGGCCGTAGAGCAAAGACACCAAAGCAGAAGCTGGATCTGCTGCTCAGTGTTAAGGCTTTGGCTCTCAGCAAGAAGTGCCGGCATGTGAAAGCTGTGAGCGGCTGCTGAGCACGGGGAAGGATGCCTGCACTGGAAAGAGACCTAACAGAATGAAAGAGAAAGGGAAAACTTCACCTATCGGTATATGCAGCAGACTGAGTTTTTCTCCTACGAAATGATAATGTTCTCACAGGGAGAATCCTCCCTTTATTTTTCTTTAATTGCTCTACAAAGATCACAAGCCTTACACCCTTACACAACAAGTTTTGATGCAAAGCAAGTAGTGGAAAGGTACACACAATTTCAAGTAAAGAGAAACATGTGGCCTCAGGCGAGGCAGTCAAGCTTTTTGCCTCAGCATCTTCTCAATTAAATAGGCATACAGTCTTGCCTCAAGGGATGTTTTGAGAGACATCTTCCTAAAGGGTTTTAAACAGTAGGTAGGATGGCAACAAAGATGTTCAAATATTAGGATTCAGTCAGATGAGTACAAACACAGATGCCCCAGGGCTGTGGAGCCTGTATGTAGTACAGTGCTGGCTCTCTGAAGAGTAAACAAGGTGGGTTTACTGCTTATTTTTTGTTAATAAAGCAAATAGAACAGATCTCTGTCAAACCTGAGTTTCTTTAAGTAGTAAAATCTCCACTTAAATGAATGCTAACAGATAAATAAAAAAATCATGCCTGGAAACATGTAAGTAAAGAATATTTGAAACTTCAAATGCAAACCCTGTTTTTGATTGTTGCGGTAGAATCCCTTTAATTACACTGTCCTGAAGAGGAAGACGACAGGTTTTCTTGATAGAAAAGGAAAAAAAAAGATTGTTGTTATGTACAGTAAAGTCCATCAGAAGAACTACAAATTAATTGTGAATTGCTATGTAAAGTCTGTGTACCCTAGTTTGATTTGCTACAGCTGCTGCTGATCCAGAACAATTCTATGAAGTCACTGAGCCTGTAGATCTAAACACTAACACAAAATACTTTTGACATACCGTGTGAACTGGTTGAAGTTTAACTGATAGAGTGAAATGTAAATGCAGGAGCATGATATAAATAAGTAGATCTGTAGCTACTAGCACCAGTAACAAATTCTAAACATATAACTATAAAGCAAAATGAAGTGTTTAGAAAATTTAAAGCTGGGGTGGTCTAAGAATTGCCATAACCATAACTTAAAACTGGGTTTAAAAGTTACAAGACTGCCTCCTTTTTCTGATGATGATACACTGAGCCACAGCAGGAATTCTCTTTCTTTATTGGACTATGCTTGCAGGTCAAAAGAAGGTGTGCAACCCCAAAAGCAGCTGTGTGACCTTCCCTGACGTTAATGATGCCTGTACCGGCATTAGTGCTGTAACCTGTGGTAGCTGTGTTGCACAGGTAATCATATCTTCATCTATTTACTAGACAAAGTTTTAAATTACATTTAAAAGAACTTCTCTTACAGTAATTAATCTGTAAAACTTTTTTATATCACTACTTATCCACTGGTATTTCAGTTCTTATAGACATGTCAGCTTTCAAATTCTATCGTACAGAAATCCTCACAACAGATGTAAATGAAGGAAAGATCTATACATCATGTAATTGTTATCTCTGTCTTATCTCTGTCTTTGAGGTGGGAATTCATGTCTGCTCCAGTCTGTATTACAAACTGGTAACTGCTCTCTTGCATCAGCAGTACTGGAAGAAACAGTAACACAAAACTGTTTGGCATGACGCAGTGCAGGTACTGCAGCCTCAGAACTCACAATCAACCCATAAAAAATTCTGTGGATACATTAAGTAAGAGCACTGACAAGACACAACAAGAACACAAAAAAGCTGATCCAACAGGTGACTAAACACTCAATAAAATCTTCTGGGATCTCTCAACAAAAGGAGCAGAACCACTGCATGGATGATCCCACAGACCCTCAGGAGCATATGCTAACTGATAGCAGAAGAATGTTGCCAGATCCTGTCTGATACAAGGAAACAACAGGAAATAACAATAAAATTTAGTCCTCCTATGGAATTTTCAGATTAGAAATGTTTTAGGCTTTCACTTTTGTCTGCAGAAGTTGGATCCTAATCCTACATGAAACTAGATGTGTTTATATGTAATGTCTCCAGGACAGGGAAGTGTTACTTCTCTTGTTTTATACACAATGCATTCTCTCTTTGATCCAAGATCAAATTTAGACAATATTCATTAAGCAAAAGAGTTTGACTGAACATGAACATGTACTTCAAGCTAGCCACAAAATTACATGGTAAATTAATGCTCTGGAGGGAAAAAGAATTCTCAATTAAATTACATTCCTCTTAATTCCAGAAAAACTGGGTTTTGACGGGTAAGTATTGAAACATACTGTCCATGGAACATTGTTGTTTGCAGTAAAGTCATTTCTATGACTAATTACAGGTAAATGTCAATACGACTTGGGACATAGATCATATACTTTGGGTAATCTATAAAAAACAGGTGGAATAAATGTTTCTTTATTCAAATGCAGACCTCTTGAAGATTTTATTTATAGGCTGCACTAATAAAATGGTGTATCAGGGTATCGTATTCCTGAAATCAACTCCATGTGCCTGACTTATGATTAGTACATGGGTCACAGCAATCTCCATGGTTAGTTATGGATGAAAATCAAATTACTAATTTCTCTAGGGGAATGTATTCTTGATGGTATTTTTGCTACTAAATAATTGCTGAAGTCTCTCAAAAGAAATAAAGAACACAACAGTTCATTTTTTTGTTGAAGACCAAGATGAAATATGGCGTGTCATATTTTCCACTGATCACTGAGCAGGAAATATAAACGTAATGATCAAAAGTCTAATATTAAGTAATTATGGTGATCAGATATTTCCGATGAACTTAGAATGAGGAATACAGTTTATTAAAAGTTCATCATGCCCTTTTTTATTTCAAATGAACAATGTTAATACTGTGTAGATCTTCCTTTACATGACTTTGCTTCCAGCTGATTGTTTCTTGATTCTTTACTATTTAAACAAGAAACAAAACAACGAACAAAACACTGCTTATATAAGAAGGTATTTTATACCTTAAAGGTGCCATTTAGTCACTTCAATTCTTAGGTCTATGCAAGAATGAAGTGGTTCGGCCATCGGCAGAGGCATATAAACAAAAGTTTACTTTCCTTGAACAGACACATGAAGGTATAACCTATGGATTTTCTGTCTGGAGCCTACAGCCTTCTTTTAATGCAATTATCATCTTAAAGATGAAATGGAAAGCATTTGTAAAAAATAAACCATTTTTACCACAAATCAGTTGCAGGTTTTAAAACTGCAAATGCGTTTTGATGCAAAATATTTGAAAATCAGTTCCAGTTTTTTACCCGTTAATGGATTCCACATTCTTACTTGAGCAAGGTGATGACATCATCAGTCTGGACATAAGTCCTGGGTTACACTTTGTTTGTATTTTCACTTACACCTATTAGCGGAAGACATACACCATGACAGATCCCAAAAGCAGAGAGAAAGAACTAGTATATGCTGTGATTTGCATCAGTGGGATGTAATCTGCTTTCAGGAATGAATTCATTTTCTTGTGACAGCAAAATCAGTCCAAAAAACTGAAAGAAAGATAAAGGAAATATAAAGACACACTTTGAGGCATTTAATATGGAGCATGCTTGGAAGTGAGCTGTCTGCATTTGACTGCAGTCAGAAAGAAGCTTAGCTGATAAGCTTCTGTGTCACCTTGGTTAAAGCATTAATTCTCTCCTTGGTTTAAAGATGTTCATAGGAATATATCCTGCTTTGAATCCCCTTAGAGTTGTCAGGCAACTAATATTTAGGTACTGTGACAGTGAGTACTGAAGTGCATAAATTCCCAGTATTTTGCAGCAATTCCTGATGAGCAGTGGCTGATCTCACTATAGCTGTACGCAGCTGTGGGAAGTGTAGGAGATGTCAAACCTTTCCAATTCTGTACAAAACTTCTCAAAGGAATGAGGATCTCAGTGTAGTGGACACTGGAAAATCTCTATTTCCTCTACGGTCTTTATAAATCCCAGCATTAACCAGACCATCATTTTTAATAGAGAAAGCAAAAAAAATTTGTTGCTACATTTCTAATTGCACACGCATACATGCACCCATGCTGCCTGATAGCCAGTAATATCATTGTGTAAGAGAACTTGTCTCATTGGCTTACTTGAGGTACTTAAAACAAAAAGATCTGGATTTTCATTCAGAACTTGGGTGTTCCTGATATGATAAACATTTTTTTTCCCCCATCTGCTTTATTATTATCACAAAGAATGTCTTTATCATTGGATTTCACTGTTGACATTCGTCTAGACAGATATTTATTCGAACCACCAACACATTAATTTAAAGGGGGGGAAAAAAAAAAAAAAAGAGGCAAAACCAAAATAGAAGCTTTAATACATTTTCTTTATTGAAGAGCCAACAACTTCAGCTTTCAAGAAGTCTCTAGACAGGGTATCAAACAGCATTAAGTTAATCCTTTAAATTACAACCTTGAGGAAATGAGAGAGGAGTGTCAGTCTATTTTACAACTAGATAAGTGGGTACTTTATCTGAGGAAAATCTCTTGTCTGCCTGTTAAGATCATTTATATAGTTATTAAAGATGGACAAGTATTACCCTCATTTGCTAAGATATCTTCATAGTCATTTGACATTGTTCCGGTAACAAAATCAATGGTTACAGTCATTAGAATAACTACTTAGAAATCCAGTTTTACAGCTGTGTAGAAAAAGTGCAGTAGTATTGGCAGGTGGAAGAAAAACATTAAAAAAATTAATCCTAAGGCTCTGTTGGCCGATACAGCAATTTCATATACACAAATTTCCCCAATTCAAAAGCACAGCAATGAGATAGAAGCATAAACAGGAGGTGAGCAATTATCTGTACAAATGTGGAAAGATGTCCTCAGGCAAGGGAGTGAAACTCCCTTGCCATAGCTGAGCTGAATTCAAAGTGAGAGGCTGGAGAAATGAAACAAGATATCAAGGAAAATCAAGGAAGTCATGGTGGCAGCAGGGAGAATTGGACAGCGGACTAGATGACTTGGGATGTGGTCAAAACTATGTTATTTGGGGCATTTTTAACCAGGCTACCCTGCCCTGCTGGGGAGGTGTACCGGATGATGTATCGGTTGTTTTCCATCCCTAGATGCCATGATCTCATAAATGTTGTGGCTCGGGACCATGTCTATTTTGAATTTACAAGACCACTTTGTATGTAATGGGCAAGGCAAGGATTAGAGAGCTGATTAATTAGACCAGTACAAGACTATTTATATAGGGACTTTGTACACTTGGTGAGGGCACAGTGAAAACCACACTTCTCTGGTTAATCTCTCTGTAGGGATTCTCTGAATCACAATTTGTTTTTATATAAGTGACCATCTTCCTCCAACACCAAAGGAGGGCATGACCCAAGAGGCAGAGTCACCACAGACTGTAGTTTAGTCTGCTATGACTTCCCTGCTCTAACACAAAGCACATGTGTATTCCCTAAAATAGAAAAGTTAAAGCAGGCAAAACCAAAAGGACATACAAATTATGGCTGCCTGGGGGAAGCCCTGATCTACAATACAGCAAGTTATACAGTCTGGTGTTGCTGCACTAGCTGATGCTCAGCGTAATTACTGTAGTAGTTACTGTGATAAAATTTTTAAAATAACAATAATTAAAATATTAAGTAGTCGTTAAATCATCTGGAGTACAAAGGTGGTCTGTAACGTGCAGAACCCTCTCATTTTGTTTCCTGTGTATCACTTCTGCAGTCTGTGTAGCTCTTATTCCTTCAGTTATATTTTTCTTAAGGTTTCAGAGCCAAATTATTGCATCACCAAAAAGAAACAGGATGGCCTCATTTTCTGGTTGTATAAAATGACTTGATTCAATTTCTATTAATAGGGATGGCTAGGAACACCAAATATCCTGAAATTATAACTTTATTAGTGAGAAATATGAATATGCTAAAAACATTCATTCAAAAAACCCTCTATTTTATGTGTTGAATTCCCAAAACTGAATTTCTGGGGCTACGTCAAGTTAGTTGCAGGACTATTTGTAAGAACTGAAAACACAATAAATAAAATACACTTTAGTTCCAGTAATCCAGGGCAATACTTCAGACTTGTCCTCCAGACTACAAACAGTCCCACTGACTTAAACAGTGGCATTCATGTGCTTCAAATTAAGCACACAGTTAAGTGCTTTGCTGGGTCAGGGCTCAAAATCCTGAATATTTTAGTAATAGAAAAATAGGAAATAAAGCAAAAAACTGTTGTTCCTAGTAAGAGTGTTAGAAAAGAACAAACTATTCCTTAGTATTAGACTTGTATTTCTCATTTCAGGAATTCCCCAAAACAGATTATAATTTATGTGAAACTGATTCTGGATAGAGATCACATCTTTTGCATCTGTACAGTAAAAAAGTCAGTTCTGAGGTGGTGGAAAACAGGTTTTATAGGGTAAACTAGGTAAAGCCAATTCCAGAGAAGTGAGGACAGGCAAAGGGGGTCAGGGGTAGAAGAGGGATTGGTGGTATCTCTCCAATGCCAAGTGGATTGGGGGATGCTTTCTGGGTACAAGGGTGGCACAAACTGACCTGTGTCCATACTGCTTAAGGTTAATGTGCTATTGGTTGCAGATCGGTCACATCCACTTACATAAAGTTTGGACCAAAGGTTTCGCTGTGATCCTGAGTTCCTAAGGTGTGATTATCACCCTGTGTGTTTTCTTAGGATAATAAAAGGGTATTGAGTGCACCCTCAGTCAGTTTGCAGGTGACACCCAGTTGGGTGGGAGTGTTGATCTGCTCGAGGGTGGGGAGGCTGCAGAGAGACCTGGACAGGCTGGAGCCATGGGCTGAGCCCAACTGGGGGAGTTTCAATAAGGGCAAATGCCGGGGGCTGCCCTTGGGCCACAACAACCCCCAGCAGCGTTACAGGCTTGGGGAGGAGTGGCTGGAGAGCTGCCAGTCAGAGACGGACCTGGGGGGGTGATTGACAGCCGGCTGGACAGGAGCCAGCAGTGTGCCCAGGTGGCCAAGAAGGCCAATGGCATCCTGGCTTGTGTCAGCAATAGCGTGGCCAGCAGGGACAGGGAAGGGATCTGAGCCCTGTACTCGGCACTGGTGAGGCCGCCCCTCGATTCCTGTGTTCAGTTTTGGGCCCCTCACTACAAAAAGGACATTGAATGACTCGAGCGTGTCCAGAGAAGGGAACGGAGCTGGTGCAGGGTCTGGAGCACAGGTCGTACGGGGAGCGGCTGAGGGAACTGGGGGGGTTTAGTCTGGAGAAGAGGAGGCTGAGGGGAGACCTCATCGCCCTCTACAGCTCCCTGACAGGAGGGTGCAGAGAGCTGGGGATGAGTCTCTTTAACCAAGTAACAAGCGACAGGACAAGAGGGAATGGCCTCAGGTTGCACCCGGGAAGGTTTAGACTGGATATTAGGAAGCATTTCTTTCCAGAAGGGGTTGTTAGGCGTTGAAATGGGCTGCCCAGGGAGGTGGTGGAGTCCCCATCCCTGGAGGCGTTTAAGAGTCGGGTCGACATAGCGCTGAGGGATCTGCTGTAGTTGGGAACTGTCAGTGTCTGGTTAATGGTTGGACTAGTTGATCTTCAAGGACTTTTCCAACGCAGATGACTCTGTGATTCTGTGATTAGTTTCAAACTGTCTAATAATACCCTGGGAATTGTGTGGCAGTTCACTAGTTTAACATTTTTATTAAACAAAATTAAGGTCCTGTTATTGTATGCCATTGGGTGAGTTATGATGGCTTGTAAGCCTTTCTGAGGAAAGCCTTTCAAAATGTTGAAGGACTGTGGAGGATGAAGGCTGGTGCAGCCTTTTTTTGCCACCTGCCAAGACTTCCTGGCAGAATCTCCTGGCAGCCACTTCATGGCTGGAGTGAACTGTCTCGTGGACTGGAGAGAGCTGGTTAGAACAGTCTGAAAAATAATCAGGGAGTAAATAAAATATTAGGAATTACTGAGTTGGCTCAGTGAAAAGAGACTGAGACAGTCTGCAAGAGATTTTAGAGGGAAAGGAGTGAGGGTAGAGACCTTTCTCTTTTCCTTTTCATCTGTGAGACGGGAGCCATTCCCTCCTCACCATATCCACCACCTTACCTGTTGAGGCAGCCTTTGACTGCACCCAGTGCTCCCATTAGAGTAAGCACTCTCCCTTTTTCCTTGCCACTGACACCTCTCCTACACATCTTTCCTTGTACTGTAGGCTGACATGAAGTCTGAGCTTCTACATGGAATGAGAGTGGATCGGCTTCCTCTGCTTCATAAGGTCAGGGTCAGCATGGAGTCCAAAAACTTGTGCTGTGGAAAAAGTGTTCCTGCATCCTCTTCCCTGTGTGGGATGGATGGATGGATGGATGGATGGATAGATAGATAGATAGATAGATAGATAGATAGATAGATAGATAGATAGATAATATTCAGGCTCAAAGGCTCCTTCCCATCCCACCTGCAGGCGAAGAGGACTGTCTGTGGCCTCTTGCAGGACACACTTGTAGGCAATTGCAAGCTTTTAATAGTCACATGCTATTTTGTGAGAACAAATTATAATCAGTGCCTAGCACTTATTTCACTTTTCTGGAAATAAATATTATTTAAGAGGCTAGGTTACTCACTTCTGTCATCACACAGCTTTAGTTTATACCCTGTTTTGACTGCACTAACCTTTTGCCTGGGGAGAAACAGGATCATAGATTAAGGGTGCATCTGTCTACACGAAACTTTTGTTCTGATGAGGACTGTGACTTTGGAGTGAATTTTCTGATGCATATACCATGCCTCGGTTCACGTTGCAGAGCAGTGGAAGACGATGCAAACCGGATTCCTTTCTGATGAAACTGAACTGGAAGATACATTCCAGGATTGCACCCAACATGCTCCTACTGTTACTGGGCACCAGTCCAGGGAATCAGACTAGAACTAATCCAAAATTAAACTCCTGGAACTCATATAGCATAGATGTCAGGTCTTGTTAATGGTATAGGAACTGATCAAAATCACTGTTGTCTCCTGGCTGCTGACAAATTCTCATTGACTTGATGGCATAGTTTCCCATACAGCTACTTTTAACAAAAATAGCAAGGAAGTGATTAGGCTTATAAAACTGTTAAAGCTGGAACGTGCATCTTACCTGTGTAGATCCAATAGACCAATGATTCGCTGCCTAGATGTGAGAGATACAGCTTTAAGCTGGGTCACAATTTGATTTAAACCCATGAATCTAAAGTTTGGTCGTTTGATTTTTTTTGAATGAGGCATTATATAAAGTTGACCTGTGGTCCAGAATCTTTGCATGCCCACCTAAAACAATATTATCTGACATAGATCTACTCAGACCTTTCCTCTGAGGTCCACAATAAATGTAATCTTTCCTTCAACAGAAACAATATTTTTTGGGGTTTTTTTAGAAAGAGAAAAATAATTTCATGTTCTATTCAGCATGAAACTTAATTTTCACTTTTAAAGTACTGAAAAACAATTATTCACATAGCACTATTCACAGGACCTCAGCAGATCTGGCACTCAGTTCCCATGTTCAGATCATCATACTGAAACACTCAGCAGAATGGAAGCCCGTCTGAGAAAGATTACTATTACTTGTCACTTTTATGGAAATGTGCCATTTTCTTCTAAAAAAGGGGTGTGCTTGATCAAGAAAGCCTGCCAACTAAAAGTATATATTTATAAATACATAAATCTTGATCAACCATAGCTGGGAGCTTATTTCTCTGTGGGCTGAACACCCAACAGATGACCAATTGACTTCACTGTTTGAATAGCTGTAAGATGGGAGGAATTATTTTGTACTGAAGGTCATATTTTATTTATTTCAGTTCAAGGGCCAGTAATTTTCCACAGCTAATATCCTGATTTAAAAATATTTTTAAACTATCTCCCTAAAAATAAAATCCTATACTCAGACACGTCTTTCATTGGCACTTCACTTTTGGAAAGACTTAATTCTAATCTTAAGTCATTGAACTTGTTCTTTTCACAGATATTCTCAAGAATTTGTCTCAGGATGAAGATTTATTTGAATATTTTCCTCCAGATTTTAATGCTCTCAGGTTATTATGAAGTTCGCTTATAATTTCTATAGAAGACCCACATTGATCCCCAAAACCCACAATCTGAGAAATATATTAAACAGTGATGTTTTCCATATTCAGTAATTTTAGATGTTCACTGAGCAATTATTCACCAGCAACACCTCAGTCATTTTTGTAGGAAATTAATATTTATGAAGAGTGCTGTCCTGTTTGAAAGAAACAAGAAATACAAATAGAATTCTCCAGAGATGAAACTACATTTCTTTAGACAAAGGAGGGAAAGAGAGCGCTTTGGTACCAAAAACTGTTTGCAAGGTATATGTCAAAGAAGAGTCAACGCAAAGAGGTGAAGATAGATGCATAGTGAAATTGAGAAATGTCGTTACCAGTAACTGTGTTTTTAGGGTAAGATGTGATAAAAGTGAAGGAAAAACTACAAGACAAGGCTTCAAAGGAGCTAGGAAAAAAACCCCAAACAAACAAACAAAAAACCAAAAACCAAAACCACAAACTGTTATAGTAGGAAGGTCTAAATGACTACGGCTATGGAAAGGATGGGCACAGATAGTTCATGTCTACAGACCACTTCAACTTTGCCTCCATGGTCACAGCAGTGGGAGAAACCATCAGTTCAAAAAATAATTGCTTTGTCAGCTTTTGGATCTGAGTATCTGCATTTAATTTTGGAAGCAACACCACACAGAGAGAGACTGGGCATTTTGGTGCTCAAGTGTACCTCAGTATAGATGAGGAAAAAAACCCACCGTTGATCTTGTTCATAAGAAACATGTGATTTTATACAATCAAGCCTATCTTGTGCTTTTTCCTGAGAACAAGATGTCACATGTCATTTTAGGTTATTAAACTTAGCTGAAAATGGGACTCAGCCCAAATATTTCATGCTGAGCATTGGACAATAAAACTAGGAATTAGGCTGTTGTAGTTTCTAATGTTCTGGACTGGATTTGGCCTGGAACAAATCCCTAAAATACCTGGTACTCTGCAAGTTGTGAATTTGAATCAGAAGATTTATTCTCTAGATTGTATTAATTTTGGAACTGTATTCTTCATAAATTTGTAATATTACTCTGTGTTAGTTGGAACATAGAGAATATAATGCATCTAAGAAGAATAAAAAATAATAATAACAGTTTTGAAAATTGGTTTAAATTTTGATCTCCTTAACTCAGGCTGCTCTTCATCCTTGTGGGGTTTCTACAGCCATCCACATTTAATTAACCTCTTGGTAGCAAAAAGCTCATTTAAATGGTCTGGTCTTTAGTCTACTGCAAGGGCTCATAGCAGCATTTGTGATGCTGCATTGACCAAATACCTGAAAAGGCAACTCTTTAGGTTGAAATTCCTCACTTCTTTCCACCTTATAAATAACATATAACATTTATGTCTGAGTTCCTTCTATTAAAGATAATATTTTTATTAACACCAGATAGTGAGATGTGATTCCAACCCTCACTGGATATTTTGGATTCAATTCTGTCATAATAAAAAGATAATAAAAATAAAATATGAAGTGTTTGGACTAATTTATAATTTTTTCCCTTTCATTACAGATAACTTGCTTTTAGGCATGCATTTCAGCCTCCCCCAGACCTCCCCCACCATTTTCTTCCCTTTCTATAACGTTTCTTCATATGGATAATTTTACAGTTAAATAATCATCAAATTTAAACAAACAAACAAAAATGTAAAGGGATTTTATTTGTTAAGTTTGTTTCTATTTTGGAGAACAGGTTTCTGATTTTGAATCTTTGGTGTGAAGATCATGAGATATTGGTACAATGTTTCCTTCTGCCAAAATTTGACTGGCAGCAGCAAGATCTGTATTTAAATTTTATAGGGGCCACTACAAAAACACTGGCTCCATCCAGAAACCTGGGAAAATTATACAAACACTTCTGTTGCTCGATGACCTAATTTTCTAAACTGACAATAAAAAAGGTTTAACAAACCTTGTTAAAGGAAGAACCAAGGAACAAAAGAGAACACAAACAGGTAGGTAAACAGAGCAAAACCAACATAATTCCTAGAGGATAAATATAAGTGTTTAGCGGTCTACTTTGCCTGGGATGCAATTATTTTTAAAATAGCTACATTTTAAATGTAACACATGCAAAATCAGGCATGTCTTAGGTCCCTCTATTTGTCCTTTTCAATTTTTACCTCTTCACTCCAACCAGTCACAAGACATGTCTTTATCTTGTGGCTTCATCTCCCCTTTGGAGTTCTTGAGATGTTACTAATGTATAGGTCATGAAGGTTAAATAGGCCTTGCATGAACACTAAGCACAGAATTCTTTCACCTTAATATTAGCCAACTACTAGTGTTAAGAAACCTACCATAGGCTACATTGCAGGTACATCTCTAATGGCAGTGGAGGGTGTTTAGATGTCTATGCTCTAATAGCATAGTTTAGATGTCTATACATATTTAAGCAGTTAAACTGTTGAGCTAAGATCTACCTAAATTGCTCATGTTTATCAAGAGTGAAGTCAGGCTTCCTAAATTACTGACAATATATATTGCATTATTCAACAGAAAATGTGATTCCTAACTACAAGACTGTTTCTTCCAATTGGCAGCCATTACATAACACCATGAATCATGCACATCTTATTTCTTATTTCATCAGCTGGCTATAAATGTTAGTTTCAAGGTCCAGAAAAATGGAATTTACTTTAATAACAACTAGCCACCTGCCTCCTTTCACAATTGCTGAAATGAATATGCAGCTTTTTGTGGCTTTCTAAGCCACATGACTGCTTTATTGGGAACCAAAAGAACAACTGCAGGAATGTCAAATGAAAGATGCTGAACAGCAACACATAATTTCTTTCCTAAAGGATTAATTCAGCAAATAAAAACACAGAATTAGCATTCGGGAGATCCAGACTCAATTCCTGGCTCTGCTTTTGTAATATTTGTCGAGGACACTTAATTTCTTCATATCTGAGGTTCACCATAATTAAAAACAGAGATATTAGTTTTCATGTCAAAATTATACAGCAAAGATATTTATTTGAATATTTATGGAGTGTAAAGATATAAAGCCTGGAATACAAACATGTTTTAGATAAACAATCATCTTATAAAACTGCATACGTTTTAAACTTCAAAATACTTTATACATCACACTGTAAGACTAATTCTTCTTATCCATATATTCTGTACTTAAACATCCACAACAGAAACAAGTTTAATTTTAAATAAACTGTGTTACTTCAGAATCAAAACCTAAAATAATCTGCTTTCCCTGAAGCTTGAAACCCTTTAGAAAGTTGCACAAATTAAACATTTTAAAACTTTTCCTAGAAATCTTATTAAAAACATGTGAAAATGAAACAACTCGGATTTAAGAAAGATAATTTGTCATGTGAGGGAGGCAGATGTTATTAATTATCAAAGTAGAGATCACTCTTAATACACTAAAAAGCATAGTAGCACTGTAAGTGAACCATAAAATGACAATGTGTTATTTTTGCTAGAGGTGGTAAAACTAAGATCGCATTCAGTAAGAAGAAATGTTGCTTTTCCTTTAAAAGAAAATGTTACAGGAGAAATCTCTGTATAACTACATCTGTCAGTACTGTTCATTTGAGAGACTTTTGCTTTGATTTTTGCTTTTACAATGGTAGAAAACCAATGAAGTTTGCGCTAGAATGGAGTGACAATTGTGGCACAGTCCAAGTCAATGTGACGTGGTTATGCTTCACTGGCTTCCGATGCCAATCTGAATGATGTGCGGACATTTTTTTCTCCTTCCTTCCTGTCTTTTTTCAACTGTTTGACAGAACATTTTTTTGTGATACAACTGAGTGTGGACTGGTACTATAGGCCCCAACCTTAAATTCTGGCATATAAGTAAACAGAAGTTATTTTTCTTATTTTCCTTTGCACTCAGTTATCTCTAGAATGCCCAAGATCAAATGTATTGAAATAAAATTGTATTACTCCTTCTTCTCCCAGCATCTGTTATAAAGCAAGGAAGATATATTTATGTGACCAACCTGTGCCTCTTTACACTTGCAGTCCTTTACATATCATGTAATAAATTAGAATTTGACACAGATTTTTCTGTTAAATTTTCACCCTTAGTACAAGGATAATATGTTTTACAATTCTGTAGGTATACCAGAATAACAATTAAAATAATAATAATTTACATAGAAAACAGAAACATTTTCTGACAACTAGAGAGAAAAAAATTAAAGCAGTTAAATACTGGAGTCAAAGTAATACAACTTTTTTACTCCTGATATTGCTTTTGATTTGTCACAGAATACACTTTCCAAAATTGGAAACTCTCACCCTTTAGCTGAGAGTTACTCATATTTGGAATAAATTATATCACCATATGTTTTAATTTTTCTTAATGATTCCCTCATATCGCTATTTACTTTTTTTCTACAAGACCATTTACTTCAAAGCCGATCTTCAGCATTTGTCATTGAAGATTAAAATCTAAAATTATTTCATGAGAAATTATAAGACAGATGAGTAGATTCATTAACTTTGTTAATATTGCACGTTTTAACATTGCTCACATGAATTTTTATTCATGTAATCATTTCTGTCTAGGCTTTACAGCACAAGTCTTCCAGTTGCAAACTTCATGGAATCTTAATTCTATTTGTCACTAGGTAGATAGGTAATAAACTTACAAATAATATAAATTATTTTTTTAATTTTAAAAAAATCTGCTTTTAATAAATATCTATTCAAGTTATGTTAGATATTTATAGTAATTGGAAAGCATTTAAACAGTAAGGAGACAGAGTACAGACCCATTATCCAATAATCCCATCAAATTTTACAGATTTGCAGATAAAATTTCACAAGTTTCAAATGCTCAACTTGCAATTAAAAAAAAAAAAAAAAAAAAAAAAAAAAATGAAACATGCTTTTTCCAGGTTATATAGGTAGGCCATAGTGCGCTCTAATTCAATTTAAAAATGAGGGGAAAAAAAAGAAACAAAATTTAAAAAAAATGTATCTGGAGTAAGATTATATTTATAGTTTTCCTAAAATGTATCATACATTCTTTGTACAGGAAACTGCAACATGTGAAGGAGAAGGTCTTTTATGTAAAGAGAGTAATCAACCAGCTGGGGACTAATTTCTCCAAATTCACTTGTGCTGGGCCCTGTCTCAGGACACTCACCTGCCTGCCAGACCCAGCGGCTTTTGAGAGATCCTTTGCTTTGGAGATAGTGTGATATCACAGTGCCTTGTGGAGCTTCAGCTAGCAAGAGCTCCTCTTGGCAAAGTTGCTGTCTCCTTTTCACACAATCTGTGGTGCGCAGCCGGATGTGTGGCAAACGTGGTTCAGTAATAGTCCTGTACATTCTCTGTTCTTATACCATGCCAAAGTAGATACCCTTCTACCTTGGAATGAAACATGAAGTTAATGAGAAGAAAAATCTGAAAAACAAACTATGAAACAAGTTCAAAAATAGGTTTTACTTGGTTATAGACTAGTGCTGCTTACAGGAAAAAAAATACGTAACTTTCTTTTATTTTTGATCATTTCCATGCTTAGAAAGTTGAAAACCCACGTTTGCAAGCAAGCAGAAAATTTCCACATGGTCATTCAGGATTTCTCCGTTTTCATGTCAAAGACCCTTAAAAGCAAAATGCTTAGTTTCATTTCTGTCTTTTTGGACCATGTCTTTTAGCTCAGATGGACTCCAGATTTTTGATCTACATGTGTTAACTCTTGACATATATGTGAAATTATAGTCCAATATTTTATTGAGCTATTGGCATTTTTTTTTAAGTATTTAGAGTTATATGGAATATTTTATCCTCTTTTTAATATAAATGACACTGTGCTGTTTATTCAGTGACATAACATTTTCTGTTTCTCAATTCTGCTTTATCAGCATTATGTAATATGACTGTTCCTTTGCTTTTTATGCTGCATAAAATACTAACAGCAGTGCCCTGTTGCCTTCCCTCTCTCTGCTTGGCTGGCAGTTTAAACACAAAAGAAGGGTGGTTTCATGAAGTTCTTGCCAATAGAGAGGGTGTTTCCTCTGTAATGTAGATTCCAGCCCCCCACCTTCTCAAACAGCCCTCCCGGGAAGTTTGTGAAGTTGATAAGCAGGCAAGAGAGGGAAGTAGGAGGAAGAATATCTGTTTGCAGCTGGTAACTCCTGGGCACTTAGAGGCAGTGGAGTCTTGTTTTGTCAAAGTCTTTCTCCCTAGTGAATAAGTGAATAAGCATTTCTTGACTTAGAAGCAGCAGCCTAACATAATGGTCTAATTACATTGCATAGACATTATAGGTGTTTATTCAGAAAAATGAAAAAAGTAGTTGTGTAGAGTTAGCATAGTGAATAGTACAGCGGATAAAACTGGTAAGTAATAGGATCTGCATACTCTATAATGACACTTGATAGACTTCTAGAAAATAAATTTCAGTTTTTTAAATTATGCATAGTGAAATAAAATATGTTCAGAGTATGGCTTGATTACTTGGGTCTTCAGGACAGCCCAATCATTTGTTTGGGGTACAGAAGTATGAAGTGAGCTTTTATGGAAAGAGTTAGACAAAGACAGAATAACATTGGTGTCCCTGGAGAATACAGTGATATGATTCTGGTCCATCTAGATATAGAAAGTGATAAAATGATTGAGTATAATCCTCAATTTACAAAGGAATACTTTCTAGAAAATGCAAGAGCATGGCTGTGCAAGATCATGAACATTTTTATTTTCTGTCAATGACTAATATGCTTCTTAAAATACAACACCTAATGCAGTGAATCACACTTGTCAATTCTAGATTTTTTTCCTCTACAGTGGTGGGAACCAGATCATTCAGAGAAAGATGAAAAAAAAAAAGTAATGGGAACCATGGAGTAACTTTTCACAGGATAATTGTGGTTCCTTGTTTCATGAGAATTACCAACCCAAATAGAAAGATACTTGAAATCTATATTCTCATATCAAGGAGGATAAGTCAGTCAGAAACTGATAGTCCTGTCTATGTTACTTATATCTAGAGTGTAAGATTACTTTTTGCTTTATAGTGCATTCTCTGATAGCTCAGATGCACTGATATTTCCTTATTCTGTCAAGGTCAGGGAAGAGATATTTCAGAGAGAAGAAGAATTAAGATTAATTGCTGATAAGAAAGATCTTTACATTTATTTTGATTTTATTAATGATTTTACTTGACTTCACATTCTTAGGCAGTTTTGGTCTGTTGATCAGCCTTAAAAAAAAACAAACCAAACCAAAACAAAAACAAAAAAAACCCCACTGCACAATCTTTTTGTTATGATAGAAATTTTTAAACTTTCTAAAAAGCAGTCCAAAAATACATCTCCTGCTAAAACCAGCAAAATAAGTATCAAGCTATGTCACGTCACCCTGACCTAAATTAGATCCTTAGTTCACAAGCAGTCCCATTTATTGCCCTGAGACTATTCCTGGACACAGGTGATGCTCAGTCTAATTAAAGTCACTCATCTCTTTTTAAGAAAATCCAAATAAAGAAAGCCTGAAATGGTATTCAATGATTGCACACATCTTGTGTTAGAAAATACAGATTCTGAAAAGAGTCCTGTTGGCTGCATGATTCCTTCAGTTATTCAACCTATACTATGAGAGCTGAATCAAGTTCTATTAATGTGAGGAGAGAGACTTCCAATGTGTGCTCTGACACTTCCAGCGTTAAGATATCGGTAAGGGCTGTGTATTTCTTTAATACAATCATAAGCAATGATTGAAAACAATACAAAAAAAGATAGATTCATATAAATTATGGCTGTTTATCAATAGGATTTCCAGTGCTATTATTAAGCCTTTGCAAAATGAGAATAAAAATATCACTGATACTTTAATCTTGTGGTGGAAGGCATAGTGAGAATCCACGACGTCAAATTTGACAGAAAAATTGAAATAAAACTAAGGTCCCTCTTCCTTCTTAACACAATCATGTTACAGATTAAGAGGACATGTTGGATTCCCCACTTCTAAATCCTCAAAATAAAACTAAGCATATTTTGGAAGCAGTGCTTTAGTCACATGGAGTTACTAGCTTCCATACAGGAAAAACTAGATTCTTTATATTGAATTACACCTGAATTATATATACTCTGAATTATGCAGGAAACCAGACTATATGAGTTAATGATACTTCAGGGTACTTATGAATGACATTCTCGTTTGAGACCCGTAACAGGATCTGATATAACGTGTGTGTGTTCTCTTCAAGGAACTTGCCAATACTTAACAAGCTGGAGGCAGAGTTTTATGCATAGAGGTTGATCTCAAGCCTTCTATTCTCCAGGTGTTTTCCAGGATGTTAAATCCTTTTGATGATGTCCATGAGATATAAATCGATATTTTAAATTACTTTTTTTTTTTTTTTTTTTACTGTAATCACCACGGAGGATTTCAGCTAAGGCTCTGCTGTGTCTAACAGTGACCATTATCCAGTGCGACATTCCTGATCTTTGCAATGACAGTTGACTTTGGCTTATCTGACATATTCTTTCATTGCTATAGCTACTTTCCAGGACACTTGGGTGCACTTGGCAAGCATCATGCATTATAACCATCAGATCCCCTAGAAACAGTTGTGGAGGCACTGAGAATAGGCTGGCACTTCCTTACATGTGGCTGGAAAAAGCTGTTTGTTTCCTAATGGGTAGCATACCCCCAAACAGAGTACAGTTATAATGGGTCTTTTATTAAGACTGATTTATGTAAAATCTGATTTATGTAACAGTCAGCCATCCTTCTGAGGAGCTTAACTTCCAAAGGGATTGGGGAATACAAAGCCATTCTTTGGCTTTAAGGTTGCTACCAGCAACATGTAATAATAGACTGTAAGTCAGATGGAAAAAAAGAAAAAAATGATTCAGTACTCAAGGCACATCTCTACACCAGAGAAAACTTTTAAAAAAATGTTTTACTTTATTCAGAATATGGATCTTAACTGGTTTTACTGGTATTAATCCTAATGTATTTAAAGATATGAATCACATTATAATTGTAAAATCGTAACACAAGATTCACTCTCAGGATTTAAAAACCATAAAAATGTACAATGAAGTGTATCCAAACAGACAGCATTCAAAATATGCAGTGATTTATTTTTAGGACTATGCATAATGAATATCAATCACAAAGTTACCAGTGTTGTGGCAGTTGAAAGCCGGAAGATTTTTTTCCTCTTGTACATACATCGGTATTCCAGATTTTTCTTATTTCCTTTCTCAAGCAGCTGTAGTACTCTTTGTTTCTCTAAAAGCTCCCTCAAAATCTAGGAATAAAAATGTTTTGTGACACTTGCAATTTGCTCTAAGTCCCATCAAAGTAATGTACAACCGCTCTCTGTGGAAGGCTCCCCAATGTCCCTGCTCAGCATCAGTTAGATTACTTTCGGCATGAAAAAAGGTTTCAGTAGGAAGGCATTACAGCAACACTCCATGTAGCCACTTTCTTTTATTTAGGTGACTTGGGTTTGTCCCATTTAAGTTCTCTATTAAAAGCATTAAGTAAAATGTTTATATGCTACCATTAGCTCAAAAACTAGGGCCAAATAACTTCGTAAAGTGTGGACATATGAGTGTGATAATCATAGTCAAGGTTACTTGTGCTAGTAGACAACTGAAAACATTTATTCAGTAGTTAAGAAGCTAAATGTTTGTTCTAAGAGTACCAGCTTAGCATTAAGACACTGATTTACTGACTGGGTTAACCCAAGTTGTTCTTGACTGATAAAATTAGCTAACAACTAGATAAAGTTCTTGGCACATGAAGATATTAACTGTGTTCCAGTATAATCCTTCAATGAAAAAAAAAGAAAGAAAGAAAGTAGTGAGCCAAGATCCATAAATATTATACAATATGACCTGTTCATTTATTCTTTGTAAAACTATTACAAAAAAAAAAAAAGCTCCAGATCTGGGAAGGAAATGCTGCATTACATCAGACAAAAAAATGTGCCCTTTGTTCCTACTTAATCTGAACCCTCTTCTTGGTTTTGGGCACTGATTCCTGCTTGTCAGTGTTAATCCCCAATTGTTCCTACCTTAAAAGCTATCTGATTGAACTTCTTCCTCAATCACACTCTAAGAATTGGATTGATTCAATACATTCATTCAAAGAGGATGAGAGAAGACATGAGGAGAAATAGTGAGTGCGTTTTTTTTTCTTGTATTTCAGAAAGACAAAGCAAGTAATTTCAGACATTAAATGGAAGGCCTTTTGGGCAAAACCACCGACTTTTCTACACTGCAATAAGTGGACTTGCAAAACATTTCCTACCTAAACTCTACAGCTGTCATTTCCATTTGACAGCTTTAGATGTGATCACATTTACACAGGGAATTTGGAACAGGCGATGAAGTCGAGAGGAATTATTACACTGAGACTGAAAGCAGCACTTTTGACAGAGATAGTCTGAGCACCGTGTTTCCATGAATTCAGTGGAAAGCATTATACCATATTTTGTTAGTGCATAATATGCATTTCACGTTACCATATGATATTCCTATTGATCTGTGCAAGAGAGAAAGAAAATGCTAAACATCCTCCAGTAACCCTGTTTGTTCTTGGTAAACTTATATTACTAAAAAAGTTGTCCTGGAATATTTTTGGTAACAGGGTAATCTAAAGTAGGCTACTAGAAACTGGGTGCTAAGGGTCCTCATTTTTTTCCCATTTCACAGATGACAAAAAGGTATTAAAAACTGAACAGTGAAGGCTGATTGTCATACTTTAGGTTGGAGAAGTCCATACACTCTGCTATAGAGGTCTTTAAATTTTATGTGGCAGCCATAGTGTTAACTATCCAAAGAATCAGTGTCATAGTGCTCTTCCCAGCTGCCAGAACTGAGCCTTTATGGGAAGAGATCAATATGAAATGCAAAAACCATGCTCATTTTTATTGCAAAACTCAGGCCAGACAAAATTTTTTCAAGTATTGATAAACAAGGTAATTGCTAGGAAAATATCTGTATCTGTTGTGGGAATGTTTAAGATGCAGTGTATTCTAAAAGAGGTGGAAGGGGAAGAGAGAACGCAAGAGGGAAAGGGTAAGCAGAACAGAATAAAGTATTTTTTCATTTAGAGTTATGGCATCTTTTTTATCTCTTCATGTTGGTGATTGTGACTGTGCTGCAAAAGCTCAATGAGACATGAACTATGATCCTTTGGGGTACTGCACTGATGTTAAACTGAAATTAAGTTCTCTCTCACATAAATCTATTTCACTTTAGAGTTTAATATGGATGAAGTAGCTTTTATAAACCTTTAAGCTGAAGAAATGTATTAAGATTCTAACTTTACTAGCTAGTGTCACTTTGCAAATATATAAATTTAGAAATTGTTTTTCTTTCTCTTATCGTCTAGAACCAAGATGTAGCTGAGAATCCTAGGTGTTTGGGATCACATAAGAAATTAACATTATAGGCTTTTTTCTTGATATCAGTAGCAGCTGGAATTACCAGCCAAGAGGTAGTCCTTGTGCTATGTGTTTTACAGATATTTAATGAAATACTGTCCCTGTAATGACTGAAATCTGCAGAAAAACTGGAAGAAGGAAAATGTCACAAATTTCAAATTTACACCTATTTGTTTATGGCTTGAACTCTCATGGGGAAAGATAAGCATAAGACAGGAATGGATTTAGCAGGGATAGAGGAGTAGTAACATTGCTGCAAACAGAAACTAGAGATGAATTTTGTCTCACCTGTTTTTCCATGTAAAAGTTCAACTTCCAATTTTAAATCCTAAGGTATCTGTTAAACAAGGATAACTCAACAACCAGAAACAATCAGAACTCAAAATGAGTCAATATTTCTTTTTTGTTGTTGTTAAATTCTAAAATATTTTTATTGGATATAGTATTTAGCAGTACTAAATATTGCTACAAAATATTTCTGTTATCCATCAGTTTCAAAAGACCATACTACAACTTTTCAGGACAATCTATTACTCTTACTGAAGACAGTTGGTTGGGGGATTTTAAATTTTTTTCTGTAGAACTCATACCTGCAGATGCTCAGGTTAGCTTTCAAGTTAGGCAAAATGAAAATATTTAAAGATACATGTGACTTCTTGAATAAAACCAATGAAATAGGTGCAGAAATGCAATAAATAATAGTATTTAAACTTTGCCCACTTGAAAATTAGAACCTTTCCTTCAAACTAGCTTATATATCAACATTTTTTTTTTGAGAAAAAAAATATATCAAAGTCAAAACCATATAAGTTGGATTTGCCAGTTGCTGCCTGCCCGGAGTTAACTCATTGAATCCAGTGGTACTAATTTCAAATCTGGGGAAAGAAACGTGCTATTGAGCACATATATTAAGTATGACTGCCATGTTGTACAATTCATATAAAAAACACGTACAGCGTGACACTGTGATTTTCACTTTTTCACATTTCAACCTTATTCTTAAACCCTATGACATCTGAGAAACTTCCAGTGAAATCAGGGCATTATATTGAAGGTCTAGGGTACAGTAAAGCCCCTGTTCTCTAAATTATAATTCTGCTTACAGGCTACAAGCACAGAAACTGTTCCTTTGGGGCAGCAAGTGTTAAAACAAAAGCTATGTTAATGGCTGAAAATGTACCAGTACTTAAATTCGTTTTCCTTTGCTGTAAAACCAATAACGGAGTCAGGCCTGTATGTTTTTTCCATATCCCTATAGACACAACTACTGTGTTCTTAACATTGATAAAAATCTAGGCATTTGTTACCCTAAAAAGCTCTATTTGTTGAAGATCTAGTAAAGTTCAAAGAATTTTCTTTTTCAATCAAACAGGGCTGGCTACACTGGGCTAAGCGTTTATTACCACCTCCTTTCACCCCTGCCAATTAGCACCTAGAAGTGAACACAAAGCCAGATGGTCATGGCCAGAGAGGTCTTTCTGTCAAGAATTTCCTTTTCCTAAGTACGGGTGTGGGGTGGTGGCGTGTAGGGGAAGAGAAGTTGTATAAAACCTGCTTTGTGTTTTTACAGAAAGGGACCCAGCAAGAAATTTTATGATGTTATCACAGCTAGTTCTAAAATAAGGATTCTATTTAAAGAGAATAAAAGTTTCATTCTTCATCTTATTTTTGAAACTTTACATAATATGAGCCCAAATTGATTTAGCTCAGGTACCTTGGAAAACAAGATTTACAACATTGTTTCTGACTGCTTTCTGAGTATAAGCAGTTCACAAAAATTTCAATTTTTTAGATTGAAAAATGAAAGTATTAATCCTGAAAAAAACTTCACAAGTCATTGCACTGTGACCTGCTCATATCAGGGAAGCTATCTGCAGTAATTATTTGTAATTAACAATAATGAGGTATAAGAACAGAAAGTATATTATAAGAAATGAAAGTATAGTATGGTATTATTACAGAAATTCAGAGTAACATGCAAGTGTAAGAAAGTTAGATTTAAGTGACAAAGAGCCATAATTTTTGGATATTGACTAAATTTCACTTAGCTAATTGCTCCTATATTTCTTACACTAGTATGAAGATTTCTTATTACTCTCCTACCTTCTATGTCATCTTGATGTATGTTCACAACACTGTTCTACCCTTTCTCCACACGTAGCTGAATTTCCATAATGGATACAGTGATCTAACATAGGCTGTAAAATCTGATCACTCTTGTCTTTTGATAAGAGCTGCTATATGCAAGACTGTCAGTTAAATAAACCACTTCTCACTGAGCTCTCCAGCTCAGCATTTTTTCTTCCAAATGTCATGCCCTACTACTTTTGCCTAACCTGATGGCACAGATAGTCAAACAGTTGCATGGATTAGAAGTTAAACCCTTGTCAGGTGGTGGAGGTTAATGGAACACAAAATAAAGATCATATGAATGAGGGAATTAATATGTAAAGTGTATTATTTTAATATATCCATTTTTTATTACACTTTAGAAACGCCTCATTACAAAGGAGTGAATCCTGTAGAAAAGCTGAGCTCATCAGGATGGAGGAGAAGGAATGTTCATTACTGTTTGTATTTGATAAGTCATCTATGAGAAATGCAAATATTTAGAGGAACTTAAGTTATGTAGTGATTGTTGAGAGGGTATAGGCTTGTACTGTTTGCAGTTGAGTGGGTTTTTTTTTCCACAGTGCCACCAAATAACTATTTCGACTTAAAATAGAGAACATAACTTCTAGCGTATAATGTCTTTATGAAATAAGGCATGGATAGAAACATCTAAAAGGTGCCTCAAAAGCATGTACCCCTTTTGTTAAAGTGTGATCCTCATTGAGACTTCCTCTAAACACTGAAATCCTTACCAAGATTAGAGTATAAACTCCCAAAATGAAAATGTTATTCTGTAGATATTTCACTCTCAGGATGGTTTGGGAGGGTGGGTGCTAATACCAGACTGTGGTAATGTTGTTAGGTAGGTAGTAGCTATTTTGATCCTGGTATTTCTCACTGCGACTCCTTAATTATGTTTACGTATTTACATGGGGTGACATTTACACATTCAGTTCACAAAATATTATTTTTCTCCCAGTAAAGAATTACAGGTTCTTGTTAGGTGAGAAATTATGCATAAATGTCCCTTCCAAAACAGAGTAGCTTGAGCTGTGTGCTGGAGTTGTCTTTAAGCATTACCACATAAATACTTCCGGAAGCACATGGCATGCTCTGATATTTAACATTTGTAGGGTGAAAGATAGAAATTGCTTAGTTTAGTTTAGTTTGTATTCCTTCTCTTATCCTTATTTTATGTCTTTTTTTACCCCCTTCATTATTTTAAAGTCATCACAGAGAGCTTCTAGCCCTTCAGTGAAATATTCCAGTCTTGGAAATTTGACCTTTTATGTGTACATTATAGAAAAAGAGTAGATTCATAGCTTTTAAGGCCAGAAGGGACCATTTGATCATCAAACCTGACCTCCTGTATAACACAGGCCAAAGAATTTCCCCTCTATTGAGTCCAATAATTTGTCTGTAAACCATCTAGTAACAGGATGTTATACTTTAAGAGTAGTTTAAAACTATACAGGCCTTATTTTAATTTTTCACCAGTGGTTTCAGTTTATCATTCAAATAATATTTATAACAGAGAATATCTGTACTTTATATAGATCTTTGGCTAAGCCTTAGTTTAGTTTATTAATCTATTGGTGAAGCATATGTTGCTTTGCATTTCAGTGGTTACAAATCTGAGTCTTAAAATTCTTCAAATGAGAGACTGTGCTGCCATTAGACTAAATCATTTCATCTCACTCACAGGCATCCACTTGCACCCACATAAATTATCAAGTTTAAATTCAAGGCTTGCTTGTTAGTTGTGAACACTGCATAGTTGCTGCCAGATTCAGTTTTCACAGTCCTATACAGCATGGAAAAATGAAAGGGCAATATTAAATTGCCAGTTCACATCTATTTACATCACATATAACAGCCTTTAAGTCAGCTTTATTCAGCTCTGACTCCTCAGCTGCTTACAAATTGATGGGAAAAGTTACATTATGCAACAACTGAGAAGCATGCTGTGGAAACAGGCTCAGCATAAAAGACCAGCAATGAGAATCATGCTCAAATTATTCACTTTTTTAAAAAAAAGCATGAATGCACACCAAGTGCTCTGCTGAGTTACAGTGCAAAATGGCTTCTCTGAGAACAGGAATAATGGCTCTCATTGAGGTTTCAGGCTGTCAAGCCCAACTCAGACCTCTTAACCAGTAAAAAGAATGTGAAGGAAGAGTGCAATTCCCCATCCACAGCTACTGTTGAGTGGAAGAAGGCTTCTTCATTTTCACTGAAATGAGTAACGCTCAGACTCACCTACTAGTAACTGCTATAGAGAACAGAATGTGAAGATACATAGAGCCACTAATTTTTAACACCTCATCACAGTTAGAAGAAAGATCGATAGCTACAACCACATTGAATAAAATTTAAGAAATGTGATAGATGTTGTAGGAAAGACACAAATCAGACTCCTCAAAGCTGACATGTAGTTAACTACTACTAAAACTGTAGTTGTCTGAATGTGATACAAGCCAGAAAAGTAGTCTCTGGACACACTTGCAGCCTTAAGTCAAGAATCCACTATTTACTGTTTTGTCAAAAGTGCCTAAAAGACTTACTATTTGTCAAGAAATAGCAGATACATGTGCAATCTAACTTCTGGAGAATGACTGGACATTGCCTGGAAGCTAACCAGCACGTAAAGGATGTTCAAATGCATTGGAGTCAAAGTCTCCAAAGAAAGCGAAATGTGAATATATTATAGAGGGCAATATTAAGAGCTAACTTCCTGAGTGATTGAAGGGACTACCACATTTTTAATGGGAATCACTGTCATGCATGGACAAATTAACTATCAGTAATGTTTGCATATCTCATAATGGACTCACTACGGTCTTGAGCAGAGAGGCAGAACAGGGACCAGGTTCATAAAGACTCTGTTAATATAGTCTTCTGTAAGCTGGCAAAGAGAGTCCTGCCCACACACACAGTCAAAGGGGAGCCATAGGCATGTAGTTAAATTATCGCAAGCTTGAGCTCATGTGTCCTGCCTTTTGGGCTGCTGAATTTTGCATGGCTGTGTGCTGGCTTGGAGAACAGGGAGGGACAGCCCCACTGGCAGAGCTTGCTTATCTCTGCTATTTAGAGGTAAATGCCATTTAGACATTTATGACAAATACCATCTAAACATGCTCATTGTAGCCTTTGAAGGCACTGGCAAGATATGTTAGAAGCCAAGATGAATCCAACCATGAAAGGAGAACGTTTTTTAAAACTGCATGATCAGCTGAAAACTGTTCCACAGCACCCACAAACCACACAAACCTCTGGGACATGAAGAATCTCTTAATTAGGAAAAAGAAACAGAAGCTGGAGAGAATAGTGCAATTTGGAAAAAGAAACAGGAGCTGGAGTGAAGAGTGCAATTTGCAGATGACAAACAAGGGATCAAGAAAACAGTTACAAAACTCAGCAAAGTAAAGCTGAAAGTTATAAACCAGAGACATAATACTAGACTAACTGTTCAGTGCTTCTTTTTCAGCTCACAAGTCTTCTTTTCAGATCATAATTAGAAGGAGAAAGAGTTGAGTGAGGATAGTCAGGATGGACAGCAAGAAATATATATTTGAGTGAATATTATTTTTCCTAGAACTTCATTAGTTTTTTTGGTGCTGAAGGTTTACCAAGTAGCCAAAGTAAAACATAGTCTATAATGCTTGAAGTATTTCTCAACCATACAAAAATTCTAGAGATACAACTAAGGAAAAAGATAGGAAAGGCTACTGAAACATAGGGGAGCCTCTTTTGTGTTATTTCTATTCTAAAATAACAAAACAGATGAGCAAGATACTGAAAATTAGGGAGAAAGGATTCAAGAGCTCTGGAAAAAATAATAATTTTGGGACAGTACGTAGGGACAGCCCAAAGTATTTCTTCTAAAAATACATACCAAAACAAAACAGAAGTTTGAGTAATAGCTATGCTATTAATATTTAGTGAATATTAAATATTAAATGTTTAGGAAAAATGAACAGGAAGTGAATGCAGGAAATACTTTTCTGGATATAAACATTTGTGATTAATGTCTGCTACCACTCACAGAGAGACTGCCTCTACAAGAGATGTAAGCTCCTGATTCAGACTAGGGGCCATGGCCTTACCAAGAGGCAAGATGTAGCAGAATACGTTGTTGCTGGTGTTTGCTGATGTGAGAGACAATGCTAGCCTGCTCAATACTATTTGTAGGAACACAATGGAAAGAAGAGCAGATGCCTCATGAGGGGCAAGTAATTGGCTGATACTTTCACATGGGGCTCTGCTGAGATCTTGAATTTTCTAAATTTAGACAGGTTCTCCAAAACTACCAGTGTGAAAAAAAAACCCTAAAAACGTGAATGCAAATCATCGTGCATCGTGTTCATTTGCATGTTGTACAAGGAGCAGCTGAGGGAACTGGGGGGGGGGTTAGTCTGGAGAAGAGGAGGCTGAGGGGAGACCTCATCGCCCTCTACAGCTCCCTGACAGGAGGGTGCAGAGAGCTGGGGATGAGTCTCTTTAACCAAGTAACAAGCGACAGGACAAGAGGGAATGACCTCAGGTTGCACCAGGGAAGGTTTAGACTGGATATTAGGGAGCATTTCTTTCCAGAGGGGTTGCTGGGCTTGGAATGGGCTGCCCAGGGAGGTGGTGGAGTCCCCATCCCTGGAGGGGTTTAAGAGTTAGATTGACATTGTTTTTAGGGATATGGTGTAGTTGGGAACTGTCAGTGCTAGGTTAATGGTCGGACTGGATGATCTTCAAGGTCCTTTCCAACCTAGACGATTCTGTGATTCTGTGATTCATCTGCACACTACTGCTGCAGCTAGATCATAGGTTGCCCCCCATCCTTAAAATCATCTCTGTGAGCTCTTTTGTTATTGGGGTCTCTGGTACTCCAGACATCAGTGAGAAATTTCCATGAATTGTTAAATGTTTCTGTCCTGATTGCGTCAGTGCTGCCCTGCTAAGGTGCTACACTAGAGGGTCTCAAATCACAACGTATATTGGGTTTATTGTAACAACTATCTTTCACTAAACTAGAAGTGAAATGTGAAATGTAGATGTGAGCCTTAAACTTAGAGTATTATTATAATTGAAAGGGTCATTGCTGAGGTGCAACTGGCTAGGAAAAACTGCTCTATCAAATCAGCTTGCCACACTCAAAAGAAATTTGCTTCAAAATCTACAAGAGATGTAGTATGAAATTGGACTCTGAATTTTAATATGAGGCTTCTTGTAACTAAGGAAAAGATAACACATATCTTTGCCTAAGCAGAAGAATGTAGAATAGCATCCTTACTAGGCATTGTCAAGTAGCTCAAGGTATAGAATCTGGAACTTGGAGTCTCATCTCCATCCATCTTAAGTTCATGTGCAGGGTGTCAGGCTTTAATGCACAGAGTTCATGCTTTTCTGTGCACTGTAAACATTCAAGAGAAAAGAGACAATTAAGAAATGTGGTGAAGTTACATAGAACTTTGAAAGTTTTAATGCTGACAGTCACAGGGTCAAACAAGAGAAGATCAGGCACTATGACAATCAGCAGAATGCAAAGGGATAATTAGGATGGAGAATCGGTCATCCCAGACGGCACCAGATACCATAGCTGTGATCATTCAAAAAGTGTTAGATAAGCAATTTGAAGCAATGAAACATCAGCAATGTGTTACTGGGAAGGCCTGCAGTGGACTACATGGCCTCCTTCTGTCCTGAAGCATTACTGTAAAGACTCGTAGTTTAATGCTGAAATAAAAAAGTGAAAAAAGGTTAGCAGTGCTCTGATGCTAACACCATAGAAATTAAACCTAGAAAATACATACTAAGCAGACAGATGGGCACTTATATTTGTATTATTTGAAGGAATGGAAGTGAAAAAGTGTCCTGAGCACAGTCCAGGAAACCAGGACTCTTCAAAGGTAATCCTGTCTCTCCTGGAAAATTTTATTTTAGCTTGGGGAAAAGTCCTAATTTATTTGCCCCACTTTCTTCCTTCTGTAAAAGAATAAATTAATTAATAAATGAATGAATGAATGAATGAATGAATGAATGAATGAATGGTCTGGTCTGCAAGATGAAGAAATTAGAAGTGAATGTTGAATGCTCTGAAAAGATGAAGTTGCTACTGGAGGGGACTACGTGGGGCCACTGAGTTTAGCCACGATTTGATGTGATTGAATAAGCAGTTTACAACGACAAAACTCTCAATTTCTGAGATAGGTATGGTTTGCTAGCTTACCACATAGGCTAGTGCAGTTTCCACTTCTGCTGATGGACAATTTTTGGAGAAAAGAATCAATATTGAGTCCCATTTTCCCTGACTGGGGGTCTTAATGACCCTGATAAAGTCAAAAAAGGTCTTTGAGACCTACTTGTGCAAATCTGTATATAAAAGACTAAGTTGTCACCATAAACTTTGTAGATTAATGTCATACTTGTTTTTTTTTTTTTTAGTTTTGGGAGGTTTCATTGCATCTTTAATACTAACTATATTCATATGTGAATATAACCTTCAAATTCAAAGGACTTAGGGTACTTCTTTAGACACATTTACATACTGGTTTTCTTGCTTAGTACATGTACAAATGATTGTATGCAACTCAACACCTGCTTTTCACTAGTGTTTCCTTCAAGGAATAAGGAATTGCTATGAATAGTGTATGAATGCATGTTTATAATGCCTAAGAATACACAAAGGATAAATAGGATGAGGGATATTCACAGCTGTAACGAATTTACTGAGGAAAAGCAAGAATTTCTTCAACAGAAACATAAAAGAGATTATGTAAGTGCAACATTTCTTCCTGGCATTATCATCTCATCCTTGCTGCAACCATAACTGCTTTAGTTCCTTGATTAAAGTAGCTCATTATTCCTGGAAGGGTAGGAACTCTCTGAGGATTAACTAGGCTGCCATAGTTGGTATAGGTAAGATCTCCCACTGGCATATCTAATTCCCTGAGGATGGTTTTCTTTTCTCCCCCCATCTATGTTCCATTTTGAGAGTCACATGCTGGGGTCTACTGGGGCGTGGGAGTGTTACATTTCCTATACCTGTTCTTCAAGATGTAAAGTTAAGATGCTGCCCTATTAAGGCTTTCTTTGCAACTGATCCAGCAAATTGGGTCTATCACACAGACATAGAAATGCTCCAGGAAGAGAAGGATTTGCTGAAAGAAATGGAAGGAGTTTGCTGAATAAAAGATGCCTGAGGCCTTGCCTTAACAGGAAGGTTTTTATGTGTAAAATTAATATAGAAATATCTGTCACACTACCTACTTCTAGAGCTGGACTGTTCACATTGGGAGCTAATGTGGGATAACTAGTGTTCCATAAAATCACATCCTACCCTACTGAACACTAACTTCCCTTTTCAGACAAGACTGGAAAGTTTGAGATTTACTCATAAAAAGGGTTTTGAAAATGCAGTTCCATCTGACATTCTTGTGAAAAGTAAATATAACCTGCTATACAATTAACAGTGACTTGTTCTTGGCAATTCCTTTTAAAACAAATGAATTACGAACAAGACATTGGGTAGTGGTATCTTGTCTGCAGAGATTTCTATTTTTATATTTTGCTAAGCATGGTTCGCTTCTTGGCTTTGTAATTTAAAAGAAGGTGACATTCTGAGTTCAGTTTTCATGGAATCAGCAGGTGTTGCAGGCAGCTAGTAAAACAAGGGAAAAGTTATTTTACCTTTTCTTTATGACTATATATAACCTTGATCCCATATAAACCAGATTTCTGCACCCAAGCCCAACCCCAATGTCAACAGAGCTCTGTACAGTCATAAAAACCTCACTGCAGAAACATTGCCCATTTTCTTTCTATCTCCATTACTGCTTGCAAGTAATCTCAGGCCACGTTGAACAATATGGGTAAACAAACCATCTGTGGGGCAGCTATACTGTGCAGTGCGCCACCAAGTTTTGCCCATTAGTGTATGTGTTGTTAATAAGTGTTGGTTTCTTCCCTTCCTTTCATTTGAAAAGAAATCCAGAAATGCAGGGGTACAAAGCCAGGCAACAAGCTAGGGACACTCAGGATGAGACCTGGAGCAAAGACTGGAGTGCTCCTGCCTTTTAATGTAGGCTCAGAGACTGCTGGTGGTAGTAGTATTCACTTAATTTCTCTTCCTGCAGAGCAACTGTCACTGTGGAGACAGACATGCCAAAGTCTGTGCAATGCATTCGACAAGCTGATGAGTGTTTTGTTGTACTTTCTACTACTACTGTGATAGTACTTATGATTCATACCTCACCTGCCTGGCTAGGAAAAACTCCGAGGTGTGGAACAGTGATAGTTTCTGCAGAGAATCGGTGCAATTATGTTGGGATAAATTCCAAATGTAACCCATTTTTTTAGCTGAAGAGACCTTTTTCAAAGACATGCTTTTAGCTTTGAAACTGGAAAGTTCCTGTACAACCCCAAAAATATTACCAGATCTGTTTTATCATAAATCAGGTCTCCTCTGGCCCCCTAGATGTTGGTAAGGATGTCCATTTTCTGTTAAATAAGGAAAATACCTTATGTGTGTCTTGTAAGTCCATACATTGATTTTAGCCAGGTCTTGAGGTATCAGCTGTTGGTCAGAGGGCTGACAGAGAGGACTTTACCAAGGCCTGTAGTGTCAGGACAAGAGGTAATGGTTTTAAACTGAAAGAAAGTAGATATAGATTGGACAGAAGGAATATATTCTTCACTATCAGGGTGGTGAGACACAGGAACAAGTTTCCCAGGGAAGTTGTGGCTGCCCCCTCCCTGGCAGTGTTCAAGGCCAGGTTGGACGGGGCTGTGAGCAACCTGGGCTAGTGGAAGGTGTCCCTGCCCATGGCAGGGGGGTTGGAACTGGATGACCTTTAAGGTCCCTTCCAACCCAAATCCTTCCATAAATCTATGATGTATGACCTTCCAAATTGTGCCTGATGAAATCCCGATATGCAACAGTTCTCACTGTGACTAGGACATCTCATCTGTAACCCAAAATATCTAGGTCAAATTTTGACACTGAGAAAATTAACCAGGAGTCACATTGAATTTCTTTGTTCTAAAACGTATCTAGAAAAAAGAGGAAAACAAAACAAAACAACACAACAAACCAACCTAGAAATAGGCAACTTCCAGTTTTGGGTCTGGGTTTTTTTTTGCAGTTGAAAGAAAGAAAATCTCCCTCATGAAGCCTAAAGGCTTAAATATATTACAAGCATTTTTCATATAAAGCTGTATTAGAGTCAAAATGATTCATTGGGTTGCAGGTTGCAAGAATAAAAACAGGTAAGAAATAAAAATAATTAAATTAATACCCAAGCTTGATGAATTACTTAATTGCTTTACATGTATATCTTATTACCTTTATCCTAGCATATTACAGAAATATGAAAAATAGTTTTTGTTACTGAAGACTATCTAGAAAAAGCTGCTGAGAGCAATGTATTTGAACTTACTCAGATAGATTTGCAGATATGCAACAGGGAAGTAAAAGGCTACCAAATTAAACAAAGAAGAAGCTAAAACCAAATTGACGGTAAAAGATATACAAGACATAAGGCAATTGAGACCTTTGTTTTAAATCACCTGTGTTTAGGTGATGAACAGTCCATGGACTTCACAGATTTATCTTTCATTCCCTGTTCAGAGCAACTGGGAAGTGCATCGGCTTACATGTACTTTACCATAAATGCATTTAAAGGCTTTATTACAAATTAAATTTGATATATGTAACCAGAATTTTTCTCCATGCATTTATTTTTTCATTGTTACTAAGTAAATTGTACTTAGTTTTAACAGATGAAAAAATTACACTTTTCTTTCTTTTTTGGCTTTGCAAATCATTATTTAGATGACAGTGATCAAAGACTGAAAATTGGCCTGTTCCTAAAATACAGCATGAGTCGTTGGCCCATGTGGATGTAAGCAAAGGCATCTTAGCCTCTCTTGTTTTCATACAGAGAAATATATTTTTTTTCTGACACCAAAAATGTGAATTACAATCAAGACATACATAATCTCTTATAGTGCAATAGGAACCATATTTGTTCCTAAAAATAAGTATCAGACTGAACTTGTCAAATCACGTGCACTTTCCTGCCCATGTGAAACACAGAGGTCCATTACTTTCTTATTCACACAAGCCCATTCAAATGGCATGACAGCATACACAGTATAGTTAATGCTCTTCAGATTCAGTCATCTACAGCAGCAAAAACCACAGTAACAGTGTAGAAAGTTATGATAAATGAGCCATCACCATACCTTATACTGAAATTATCCTCTGTACAGTTTATTCCAGATCCAAGTTGTACTCCAGATCTAGCTATGGGATTTCTACCAGGTCATGGCTTTGTGTTCAGGCTCAAATTCCTGACACTGAACATCAGCTACATGCTGGGTCGCCCTCTGGCTGTGGTTTGGAAGGAGCCATCTAATTTTGCAGGATGGGAAACTTGTGTTTATAGGACAACTATTCATACACTAACTCTACAAGAATCATAATTAATAGCATTTCCAATTTCTATTTTCGCTATACAAGGTAGAGATATCTTAAGAATTTTAATACTTTCTCAACATTTAATTAGACATGTTGCATTTGTATAAAAGCCAATCAAAATGATTACATATTAATTCAAGGAGATTTAAAATATCAAAATCCACTTCTCTAAAAGCAGATCAGATATGTAAAGCTTTGGTGATTATTGAATTTTGAGTTTAAATACAATTTTTGGAACTCTTTTGAATGGAACAAAAAGCACTCTTTCAACTGAAAACAAAATTCCTATCCAGAATCAAGACGTTCAGCTTCACATGTGAATGAAAATGAATTACAGTTAAGCCATTTTGAATTTTTCAGTGTTTGTTTAGGAAATACATACTGAAAATGTTTTAGTTCTAATACAGTCATTTGGTGATATACTAATATTAGCATTATGTTTTTCCCCAAATCAGTTTTAGCTTAAAGAAATACTGTCTACTTTCTCAGACACTTTTAGATACTGTTATGTACTAAACTTTATATTGAAGACTGTATTCTAGAAATATCCGTCTGACACACATAAAAAGAAAATAAGGGTCATTTGAAAAAGGACCACTTCCCAGTAGGAGTTCTGATAAATCTCTTGTGAAATAAGATTTATATTGTCTTGCCTGATACTAATAAGACATAATGAGTAGGATTTCTGAAAGAGCTATTGTAGTCTATCTGCCAAGTGGAAAACTACACGTCTAAAGCACTAATTAAACTGTTATCATAACTTACACAAATTGTGAATCCAAGCCGAAGGAATCCACTGGGACTAGTAGACTGTTCCCGGTCTCCTGTTCACATAAATTTAACCCTAATGACTACGCTAACAGAATTCATTTGCTGAAATACAGGTCTATGCCACATGTGCAGTTTTAACTCCAGAAGGTACCTCGAAAAGCAAGAGTGAAATGGTGGGAGAACAATTCTATTCATTGCAACTGGGATCAATTAACTGGCTTTGTTCTTGCCAAATCAGTATGATATGCGTTTACATGTGAAATACATTTTTCAATAATGTTTCGCAAATAAATTAATTAAAATGAGACGACTTTAACATTTTCTGTTGAATAAGGTAATAGATGTACTTAAGCATATATTTCTTAATCATATCTCTTAATAAGTATTTAAGCATTTGTCTTTGTATACGTTTACATGTTTATAAGCATGTGTATATAGATGCATGCAAACATATAGTTGTAATTCTAGGAGATATATATGTATGCATACAGACACATATACACAGAAAGACAGAGAAAGAGCAAAGTGATAGTGCACAGACTTCAGATGACTATTCTTTGACAAAGAATTGATAGGATTCAAAGTTAACTGTTCCTTTGAAGTAGACCTATCTAGACTTTTCCCTTACAATGAGCTCCCTGAAGAAGACCACAAGGCTTTTAAAATCAATAAAATTACATTTTTGTAAGAAAGAAAACTAGAATTTGTGAGTTCATTTTATACAGAGGAATATTTTAGAACTCTTTTTATTCAAGGAGTACAGAAAATAAATAAGATATATTTAGGCACCAACTTCCCCTTTCCCCCAGCATCCTTGCAGCTGGAATTTTTCTTTCATATGATGCTGTAATTAACTCAATGATCTTTGAAAAGCAGTAAACTTTGTGCACACTCTAATCATTATGGAGTTTCAAATTTTGTTTCACCTAAACCTTGGCTGATCAGTCCTTGTTTTTTGCAGCGCCTTCATCACATCTGAGCCACATTTCCTTAGTCCCATATTTACAAGATTTTGCCTGTCACTCCCTGAACTCTCTGATGCCCCAGGTGATTCCATCTCACCTAATCTTCTTGAAAGGGGAAAATATGTTACCAAACCCAAATATGACACAAATCTCACCCACCATAAAGACTAAAATGCATAAAAGACTGTTTGGAGGATGAGATTTTGGGGAAGAGAGGAAAGGGCCTTAAATAAGTCAAGAAAGTTCCGAAGCACAACCAAGCAAGTGCTGAAATAAGTCATTGTATCCACCCAAAAGAAGATGATATTCTCTCTTAGACACTATCAAATTTTCTTCCAGACATTTTTTTTTTTTTTTAACAGTTCATGGAGTTATTTCCAGGCATTGGATTTAGCTTGGATTAGATAATGTGGTTAATAGACTACAAAATAAACCTTTTGTAATCAGTGATTATTCTGTTTTGGCTCCTTTTTAGTCCTCATGAGGAACTGTTACTGCTGTTACATATAATTCCAGAGCCTACTTCAGCGGGAAATGGACCACAGATTGGTCTGGGAGTCATGAACATTATGGATTTTAACACTCATGTATTTTTTAAGCAACCAGAAGGACCAGACTGCAAGATTTTCACTGAGTGGCACTGAGCCATTTATAAGGAAAGAAAAAAAATTATGAACTTCTTTCACCAAAGTTGGATTATTATATTTTTTTAAAAAACACCTTCTTTTCTGAAACACAAAGGCTATATATATATATACTACTGGCAAAATGCTACAGAAATTAACAGCAGATGACCTCTTTCTCCTGAGCCCAAACAATTGGTAACGTGTTGAAAGAAGAAAAATTGTAATCGATTATGCTGGTGTTCTGATTGAGCATTAATAATCCCAGTTTCTCTTCACAGTATCAAACTCTATTCTGATATTTTAGGAAAAAAAAAAACACATAAACTCAAAGCCTTATTCTCCACAAATCAAAAAAGAAACACAAGGCATGTGGGAGTAACAATTTAAAAATCACAATGACCATACTAAAACAGAACAGCCACTGAAGATGCATTGCTAGAATTTTTCTCTTGTCCTCAAGATACATTATTGGGTACAATCATAACCTCATCAACTGAGGGATTGTGGTTTGGAATAACACCTTGATAATAATAAGGAGCAGTGGTGGAGAAATGGATAGCCTCCAAAAGTTTTAACTTTCACTGAATAAATGTTAGATGCTTATCTGAATTTCCAAGATTCTTGAGTCTGTGAATGATGGCTGGAAATTTAGTTCTTTCAATACATTTGATATCTTTTCTTTTCCCCTGTCAGGTCAGCCATACCTTAGGGCTAGGCTTTCTTGAGTCACTCTTGTTGTCATGGCTGGCACTGAAAAACATATAAAAGTGGTGTTGATTTTTTCTTTAGGTTATACAGGGGGGTAAGGCTCAAGAAGTGTAGATTCAGTGTTTGGCACAGAAAGTCAATCCAGGTCTCAAGTCACAGACACATGGAAAGTCACAGTGCCATGAGTTACCCAGCATAGCTGATCTGCGGCAATGTTTATCTTCAATCTCTTAGCCTGTGACAAGTGTGAATTGATTTACATTTCTTTGGTCGTCAGCAAAATATGTGATGAAAGAGGATAAGGATTATTTGAATTACTTCACATTTGCCACAAACCAAGAGAAGACAAAAGGACAGTTACAACATGTTGGTTTCTCTTCAGTAACTTGTTATCTCCGTGGGAACTTGTCCATGTGTCTAAGCCCATAACTCTCTACCACTTGAAATAAGATAACAGTGTTTCTTCCTCTTTCTTTTTCATCTTAGATGATTGTAAATTCATCAGGCCTAAGGGGGTCTCATAATAAGTGACTTTTTTGTTGAAACTACTTCTCCTATATGAAGTAAGGAAGTTCAATAAATAATACCTACTTTTCTTGGCTCACTCACAGAGATAAAAATAAAGGACTGTTGCCAGCTAAAGATGTTTCTATTTGCAAATATCATGTGATAAATCACACACTGAACATGGGATATACCATCTGCAGCACTTGAATCTCACAGCTTGACCATTCAACATTATCAACTTCTTTTTAAAGCTCTAACTTATTCAGGGTGACCCTGAAGAGAAATAAAGGAACAGAAATGGAAAATTTCTTCCCTGAAGTTATCTAGGAACCAGAAGGTAGAGTAGCAACCAGGTGAAATTTCCAGCCCAGTTCTCTGCTGTCCTGTTACATATTGGATACGTGCAAACAAAAAGCTGTAGCAATTTTTGTGACAGGAAGCTATTTGCTCTAAATATACTTTTAAAAACCATGACAATTTTGCATTTTACAACAACAAATTGAAGTTTCTTGACTTACTTATTGACTTATGAAGTGTATCAAGAGCACATTGGAAGCCTAAGTGTATTTTCCTTGCATAAAATAGTCTCTTTATGCTATTTTTGTAAGCTCCAGTTGGTAATAAACCATTTAGAATAAAGCATGCTTTTCAGGTTGAAGTCAGTCAAAGGAAAATGGCATCAGGACAAAAGACAGCTCATGAACATAAACTTTCTGCAGCAGCCTCTTATACCAGTCCAAAGTGGCAAAAGCAGTGAGACCAGACAGGAAGCTTGCCACATACCGTGTGCTATTCTTGGTGAAAAAATAGATTCCTGGCCTTGGCATCAAAATCTCACAGCAGTAAGTCTCAACTCGTGTGTGGCCAGAGACTCCTGGCTGCAAGATTAGTGTGGTTTGGGAAGTCAGGTGAAAGGGAAACGTGGATACTGGAAACCTGTCAGAGCAATTTCAGCACTGAAGAAAGCAGAGATGAGTTGGTTGACATGAGAACAGATTTGTTTCACAGCTACTTCAGGATGTTTACTTGCAAAGCATAAATGCAGTTCACATACTTTAACATTGAGGGGTGGTATATCACTTCTTGTTATTAAGAACACCCAGTAATTTCCATCACGAAACCTTGCACTTAGCTGTTTTCAGTTTTGACAAAACTAGTATGTTAGAGTAATCTCCCACAAGTCTGCCATAGGTTGTACCTTTTCTCTGAAGGTTTCAGTCATACCAAAACGTCCAAATTAATGAAACAAAAAGAAAACCTGTAACAAGATGAGAATAAGTCTGAAAATAACACTATGTGACTATATTAATTTTTAATCATCCCTTTCTTTGAGAAGGTCTTGCCTTAAGCATTCAAAATGGTAGGAAAAATTTGGAATATGACCTTTGTCTTTGGTGCAGAGACAGCTGTGGGAATAAAACCACTACACTTCATACAGGGGAAGTCTGACTAACAGAAAGAGGCAAGGAGCTCCCTGGTGAGTAGGAAAATTGGAAGAAGATAAAGTGGATTAGCAGGACCTGAAATGTGCCACTTGAAGCTTAGAAGAGATAAAAAGGCTGCAGAAGAAATGAGATGCATGGTTTGAGCTCTGCATTCTTCATCATCTTCTGCAGTGAAACCCAGTGGCAAAAATTATGAGTATTCATTTATCTCACCCACATAATAACAACCTGTGACCATAGAGAGTTAATAGGTGGTTACCTGTGCTGGTAGACATGTCTGAACAATGAATCTACAGTTCAAACTTGTTAATGGCTGAGAGAGTGGTAATGTAATAGAGTTAGTTATAGTAATCGGTCTGGGTTTTGAAAAGTTACTACTACATATCCAAAAATTTCTGTAAATTATAAAGTCTCAAAAGTAGGAAAAGAAACATTCTTTTTAATTTGATATATGCTGTGGTCTTTAAATATATGACTAATTTTGCTTCAGTCAAAGGGCATATCATGTATATGTTCGCAAGATGGTTATTTATCTTTGCACAAATAAATTTAAACTTAATAATTCCTTAATTGTCAGAGAATGTTTTAATAATCTTATTTTAACATAGACTTATACATTCAGCAAACATACAATACAGAAATGACCATTATCTTAGTCTCTTGAACTCCTGTGAATTTACTTGCATTTACTGGTTCTCATTAGACGGCGCTGCCTGGTAGAAGGTCTGGGAAGCCACAGCTAGAAAAGAGTGACTATGTGATCTCCCCACAAGTGCAAAGCAGTTGCTGTGCTTTTTCAGATGATGCTTCACACTGAGCCTAGCAAGCTGTCCTGTCTGCTGGCACTAGCTCTGGTGGTGAACTATCCTATACTTACACCTGGCAGAGTGCTGAAACCACAAGTTATCTTTTTAATTTTTCCAAGAACCCCAAGTTAAACAAGATTCAAAGAATTCAGTAAACATTTCAGGGTAAGATAAATCTCACTGAACTTTCATTATCATTGGCCAGGGTCCCCCAGCACTGAGAGTTGAGGGAGAAGGTACCACTAGACTAAAATGGGTGGTTCAATTCCCTCATCTTAGACTTCTGTTTCAGAAGGGGATGAATCAGCCTTGAAATGGCTCAAGAATGGACTCCAATGAAATGCCTAACCTTAGAGAAGATAAGTCCTGTGTTACACCGCTTTACAGATACAGTGCTCAAAGAGTGCTGATGAAAAACAATGCAAATACTTTCAGAAACATGAGGTGAGGCATTTTAACTTAAATATTTTAAACACACCTAGCATCATGTTCATTATGAGCATACAACACGTGAAGGGTCAGTAGCTCTAGTTTGTGATAGACACTAATTCATTAAACTTTAACATTTGACTGAGATTAGATGTCATTCAAAGTCTGCTACATAGATATAGTCAAAGTACTAAAGGCTTATAAATCTTCTTAAAACAGAAATTATGTAATTTGAAATTTTTTCTTAGGTTAAAATTGTCATTCAATCATTTTTTATAATAGTAGTTCGTATATTCAACCATTCTCTATAATAGTAGTTCTCATATCTGTGTTTTCCCATTTGTTCTTTGCTGTCTCTTTTTCATGAGGAAAAGTTAACTACAAAATATCACCACAGGAATGGTTAATATTTTTATTTAAATGTGTATTTTTGATACATAATTTTCCCAGATGAGAATTCTTCATTACTGAGGATGGGAGAAAACACACAGAAATATTAAAAACCTTTCATCTCCAAAACTCTGCTCTTTTCTATAGAGAAAATAGAAAATAAATCTTTTTAACTAATTTTACTATAGTGTTGGTACCAACGCTTTTTTTTTTTTTTTTTTTTTTTTTTTTCATAATTTTGGATGCTGATTCAATTTTCACAACTTTTGCTGTAACTCTTTGACAAACAGTATTTTTAATTTATTCTGTTTCTGCACACCTCTCTGGAGCTCTCTAAGCCTCGGCAAGCCTGTCTCTTTCAACTCTTTGGCCAACAAAAGTAATTAGGAATGTTGTTATTGCCAGCTCTCCAGGGGAAATATTAAGGAAGATAAGCAAGACTAGAATGGTAAATATTTTCTGTAGCTGAAAAAATTCCACAAAAGGCACCTGCACAATAATTCATCTTTTTCAAAATTTCAGATCATTGGCTTCAAGTCAGTGTCAACTGGAGGCAAGGGCATTTCTGCACTGCTCAGATAAAAACTAATCTCAGTTTTCTCAAAAACAAGAACTACTTTAAACTCAGAAGCAGTATCTTGGTTCATTCCAAATCTGTCCATATACTGTTGTATATTGGAAAGTCATGTGGATTCAAATTTTATCTGCTTTATCACTCTCTTTCCAAGGTTATTTCTGGCTTATCTCTTAACTGTTTCTTTCACAGAATCATAGAATACCACGTTGGAAGGGACCTCAAGGATCACCTGGTCCAACCATTCTTGACAAAAGCACAGTCGAGACAAGGTGGCCCAGCATCCTGCCCAGATTAATCTTAAAACACGGGGAAAATTCTATTTTTGTTATGCAATGTTCTTTGCTACTGTATCTAGGTATAGTTTCAATTCTGCATTTAATTAATTTTCTTTTCTACATTCACCTGCTCTTCTAAATTATCTGTAGATTTCCAAGGCTTTTCCACTGGCAGTTGCTTTAGTATTTTTTCACGCATTTCTTTGCTTCAGGAATCCCTTCATTTTTCATATAATCACAAAAATTAATGATTTTTTTCTCTGAGGACATTCCTACTCTCTTAATATTCTTAATTATTCACTCCCTTAGATAATTATGTACTAATATATTTCAGCTCATATTTTAGACCAACGGTTTATAGGTGCTAATGTGTTTTTAGCTTCTCCTCTGCCTCTGTTGCAGGTTTTTATTAGAGAACACTGCAGCCACTACATCAATATAGAATCCCCTTGAGTAGGGAAATTCTCATTTTAGCAGGCCTTACCAGATTTTGTCACTTTGACCTGTTTATTGCAAGAAAAAAGGGACACAATTACAAATGGGAACCACTGTGTCCTCTTAAATATTTTTAAGAACAGAAGAGAATTATGTAATGAAGTTCCTACATACTCCCTAGAAAACATCTGACTTCTGCAACATCTTCTGTTTCTCAAATTTATGAGGTGCTACTTGGTTTATAATTCTTGGTCTGGCAAAAAGTGCACTGAAACTATATACATTGTAAATGAAACACGTGTATGACATACATAGACTGACTGCTATACAGTGAAAAATAAAGTTTCCAAATCACAAATTATTCATAAAATATTTAAAATAACATATAGTGATGCACTACTTCTATACACCACTGTGTATTGAAAATGTTAATGTTATAGTCCATGTCAAAATGACCCATGTTGGACAGTCTACTGCTTATTAAATCTGTAGTGGATGCTGATCCACTCAGCATCTGCTCATTAGCGGATAACGAGCTGATGTTAGTGGATTGCACTATACAGGCTGATGGCCCTACCATTGTACCTACATCACAGGATAGTGAACCTACTTTCAGGCTTCAGGGAGAGTCTCGTATTACCTACATAATAATTTTTTTTTTCCTTTCCAGATTTAATTAAGACCAATATGTTCTCATGAAACATCTCCATCACAAGAAAATGTCATTTTCATATGGAAAACAAAAAAAACCCAAAAAAACCCCTACAAAAATATTAGAAGCTATCTCATCACTTAAAGATTAAATTATATCCTTCATTCTTACATGAAGATCAAGCCCTCTCCTATTTTAATCATAGTGGCTTCATAACATTTTATAAAACTGAATTTTATGGAATGAAAGAAGGATTTCTCTGTGGGAAATTAACTCATTACAGCAGATGGTATGGTTTGTGATTTGAAGATTTAGCTGCATTTGGAAAGAAGACTCTAGGGTCACTAAGTCCCCTGTGCGGCCCTTTTACCTTGCTAGCAAATTCCATCTTGGACCAGCAGGAGACTTCTTTAAAAAACAATTTGGGTAACTATTTTGCAGTATTCAAATGAGACCAAACCTTGCAATTAAAAAACAAACAAACAAACAAAAAAACCTAACACAACCAAAAACCAAACAACAAACACCTCGATTCAGAATTTGTTTTGTTTTGTTTTGTTTTTAAAAAATCTGCATTAACTAAAAATATAAAAAGCTTAACTCTGTGTTCAGTTTCTGTTACTAACTTTCTAAACTATTGTCAATATAAAATAAATCTCACCCTGACTTTCAATGGATATGAATCTCCTAACAAAGTTATTTGAGTGTCCTAACATGATATAATTAATCATCCCAAAGGTCAGAAACAGATGCTGTCATGTAACAGTGATACAGCAGAAAATCAACAGGACATGAAATCTTCAGTGTACACAAGGTTCAAAATAGTTTTGAAAGTTGAAGCATAGTTCCTGAGTAACTGACTATCAGGACCATATTAAGTTTGTTCTTTTTTCAATCTGGAATACTTGCAGACTATCAAATAATATTATTGGGCCCTGTCATTTTTGTGTCATTCAACATTGTCAGTCAAATGAATCTAAAAGATCTTGTAGTGGCAGATGATTAATATGTTCGTAAAAATTCCATTACTCAAGCACAAAATTAAGTATTTTCCCCTTAGAACATTATTTATCAAGGATAAACCAGAAATTATGGAGCAAATCCTACAGAACAAAAGTCACCATCATTCTCATTATCTCTTATGTCAAGTCCAAAGAAAAAAATTATCTTTAACGTGAAGATCTTGCAGCATGACTACATGTAAATAAGATTAAATAAACCTTACTATTCATAAGTGGAGTATAGGAATTAAAAAAAAATAGTCTAGACCAATGTACTGTTAAATATAAAGGCTATAGTCACATTTGCTTGGAACAGCTCATAAACCCCTGCAAAGCGAGCCTTCAAAATATCTGTGATGAAATGTGCATTTATATTCTGCTGTTGACCATGAAGGGTAATTATTGTGTTGTAAATTCAATTAACTATGATATGAGAAAAATAAATGCTTGTAAAATGCATGTTAGATTATATTATTAAAAGATAATCACCATAAACACAGAAGCCCAGCATCATGCAGAGGAACAATATCAGGCTGAGAAACCCCAGTAAATTAGTGTGAATGGGGCACTCAAAGCCACATTCTTGGGGCTATCCAAGGAAAATGGTGAGACTTTTGCCCCTGGTGAGAAGCCCACCAAGAGCCAAGGACAGGCATTCATGCTCAGTCTTGTTGAACTTTGGAACATGGAGTCACATCAGCCTCATCTTCATTGGACCAGTGGATTAAGCAGCCTCTAACATTTTAAAATAAAGTATTCCTAAATCTTTACAGCTTGAAACGATGACCCACTAGCACACTATTTTTCTAGGAGACACCCACATTCAGAATCATGTGCCCCATTTTATTCTAACAAGCCCCACTCTCCCTCACCACCCACATTATTATGGAGATTAAACAACAACAACAACAACAACAACAACAAAAACAACAACCAAAAAACCCAAACCAAACAAACAAACAAAAAAAACCCCAACCAAAACATTCACAATGAGAATAATTCTGGGTTATGTTTTCCCGGGTGCAAGACCTTACACTTGGCCTTGTTGAACTCCATAAGGTTGTTGTTAGCCCACTCTTCCAGCCTATCTGGGTCTTCCTGCAGGGTGGCTCTCCCTTCCAAAGTTTCCACTTCCCCACTCAGTTTGGTGTCATCAGTAAATTTCACCAGGACACACTTGATCCCATCATCCAGATCACTTATGAAGATATTAATAAGTGTTGGGCCCAATATCAATGCCTGGTGACACCAATTTTGACAGCTTGACAGTTTGAAAAAGAGCCATTTACCACCACCCTCTGGGTGCAGCCTGTCAGCCACCACTTGTCTAGACCATAACGTATCAGTTTCTCTAGCAGGAGGCTGTGGAGAACTGTATCAAAAGCCTTGGAGAAATCCAGATAACCAATGTCCACCACTCACCCCACATCAACTGCACAGATTACTTCGTCAGAGAAGGCGATCAGGTTTGTCAGCCAGACTGAAGCTTATGGTGCTGAAGCTAATTGATATGGTAGTGACCCCCAGATCTAAGGCTCTGGAAAGAGAAATGTGTAAATACAGATTTTGTCATGAATTTGATATATCTTCTTGAATATTTTCAGATTTCTTGAAAGTTACTCAAAAATATACTGCTGATGATCCATTTCTTAAATAAAGCCACACAATCTTAAAGAACCCTCCAAAAGATCTTTGAACGTAACTCTTTAAGCAATGATGTCTCCTTGATCAACAAGAACATATGCATCATATTTTATGAGTGATAGTTGAGTTTATGTAGTTTAAAAATATATATTAACATCAAAAAGGGGATGTAGAAAATAGGAGAAAGATAAATTTAATACAACAGCAAATATGAACCCAAGCTTATTTACCAGCCACCAACACTTGAGGTTTTTGGAACCAGTTAATGAATTATAACAAAATCCAGGTCTTTGTTTTCTCTCTAAGATTCATAGCTGGAGCATCTTTTCATTTTGGACTAAGTTATGGTAGTTGTCAAAAATAAGATATATTCAACAAGCAGTGGAAAAATGTCAAAAAGGGAAAAACTACCAAAGAAAACAATAATCTACATGAAAACACACCACAGTAATTCTTCATTGGCAAAGAATTATGTATAGTCTGTGTGTAAAGACATTTTTAAATTCTTATAGTAACAGTTGAATATTGACCACAAGCAGAAACCGAGGAACAGATTCACAAAAAAAAAAAAAAAAAAAAAAAAAAAATTCCGTGAACCTTTATTTTCCTTCATATTCTGTTTAAATTTATTAATTACTCCACATCAACCTCTCTGTTCTCACTATGTTCAATAATAACACTGAAGATATTGTATTAAGTATAATACTAAATCTAAACATTTATAGCCAGAAATATAGAAGGCCAAAATACTTTATTAAAACTTCTCAGACAACAGCTGAATTTGTAAACCTGGAAAACAGCATAAGTGAAAGCATAAATGTAATGGCAGCCGTACCTACCAGCTCTTCTGAAAATAAAGCACTAGGAGCGAGTTAGTTTAATATAGTAACTGTGTGAGCTAAGCAGAACCTTCTAGAGTAAAACTTAGTCCTGATGTGTTTCACTCCTTTAGATTGTTTGGTTCAGACAACAAAAAAAAGGAAGCAGAAAATATTGAGTTCATATGACACTCAGGTTTCTAGTTCCCAGACTAAGTGCTTCAGCTCAGATCCTCAGGATCAAACAAAATCCAGAAGACATCTGGGGCAAACATTATTGACTTCAAGGATAAACTATTACCAGCTTAGAAAAAAAAAAAAAAGAAAGAAATATACAGGGGTCCTGCAATTTTGGGGTATAAATATTTTCTGCTTCTTTTAAAGATTTTATGGAAATAATGTTCCAAATGTATAATATTCAGGTTAAAAAATTCATTTTATCACTATTTTGTGCCTTCATATAGGTTTGTTTTAAATGAAATTATGACATTTACATTAATTTCTCTCCTCGTTCTTGAGATCTAGAAATGTGAACAGTAAAATTTGGCTTCCTTGTCTTGTCTGTGACGGCAAAAAATGGTAAATGCAATCTGAGAGATACCTGTTCAGCATTCCTGGAGACACCATTCTGATAGTCATCTACGCATAAATTATGTTTCAAGACTTTTAGCATGAGACACACATTATGATGCACAGTCCATGTATATTGACAGATAATGAAACCAGCTATCTTCACAGCCAGCATTTCACAGAAAAACAAATCTGAATGAGACTTCAGTAGTATACATCTTTTGTTTCCAGTCATACGTTGAAGTTATACTGCTAAATATAACATGACTGAAAGGATCCAGGTGAGAGGAAGCTGACACACACTTGCTAGTGCTAGAAATTTTGTCCAGCATGTGGTTCAGCTGCTGTAACACATGCTTAAAATAGCAGCTTTGTACCTCTGGAAGACAAAGAAATTGAAAAATAAAATGGATGACCAGAAGTATGTACCAACATGTCAGAATATCTCAGATTTTGCTAAATAGAGTGTCTTTAATGAAATATTTATAAAATATAAAAACAGGTTGAAGCTCCAGCTTCAAATTTTTTTAAGCATTGCACTCCATTGCAAATTTTGTCAATGACTTGAAACAGTCCAGGATTTAGACCTAACCATTTCATGAACAAGAATGTGAAAGGATCAGAAAGTTAAATAAAATAACCCTTCTAGAAAACCCTTAGATGTCTGAACTACTCAGTAGATTTTGGGTATATATTAACAAAAGGTAATTGAGACCCTCAAAAGCATGAGGGAGCAGAAACCATTCTTCTTTAAAGGATGGAAAATAAGGGGGGATATTCAAGGCCTGCAGAAATGGGATCACTCTACGTGTTATGCTTCCATCTTCATCTGTGATTGTCTGGTCAGGACCTGTATCCTGACATGCTGGCAGACATATACATGTATCTGTCTTACTGGCAGTTGAAATAACACAAAGTTGTTGTGCCTGGATTCACAGTAATGGAATAATATGCGGAAGAATGTTGTGGAGCTTTTTAAACAATAGACTTGTAGATTTTCAGGTCAGAAACAAGAATAAAGAAAACAAATATCAACGTTTACCAAGTGATTTAATTATTTTATAGAGTGAAAAAATTATGAATTTTATTATTTGAAGAAATAGACAACATTCACATTTCCTGCACTGGGGGTAAAAGTAACACTAGCTTTCAAACACTGTTTGCTTTTTTATTACTTCTTACATATTTTTAAAGAATAATGACTATTATTGGAAGGGATTGACATGATCTTTCCATATTTGTAAAGGCAAGCTCTCCCACTGGCACAGGCCATTTGTAGAGAAAGGATGCTGGGTTGGGCCCACAACAGCTTGGTTTTATTTAAGCTATGATTTTCATTTCTGCAGCTCATGTTTGTCATCTTCTAGGGAGTAGTTTCTTCCCTAATTCTTTTCAATACTGTCTGCTTATGGCTTGGATGTGTACTGAGACATATGTAAAACTACCTCTAATTGATTTTATTATACACCTAGGATGTGGAATATTGTGCCCTTAAACCTGCAGTATTTGTTCATCCATGCAATGCTTTGGCCATTTTGTGCTGCTTACAGGGTCATGGCTATTAGTTCATGGGGTAGCTGGTTTATGCCAGTCCGAATATGCCTACATGTTATGAAATTGCACCTTCGACTGCAGGGTAGGCAGGCCAAAAGGAAGGTTCTGAGAGTTGTCTCAAACTGGTGGTTATACTGGTAGAGATCACTTAGATGAAACTACTGAGGGGTGGAAGGAAGACCTTGGCTGAAGCAGAAAGCGTTCATTGTCTCCCCATCTATGGGCACTTCTGCCAGCTAGCACAAAGAATGTGTTGGGCAGCTTTTATCACCACTAGAGCAAAGATGCAGGTGCCTCATACTGTGCGCTTCAACTGAAGGGTCATGATATATCACATCATGCTACCTGATAATCCATCTCCAACTGAACAAAACACAGTGACAAGTTGGCTTACTTTGAAATACCCACTTAGCACTGTTATGCTTAAAGTTAGGGCTTTAATTCAGTGCTTTGATGATTCAAAGTCTAACTAGACAATAAAGATAGATGACAAAGTGTTAAAGTCAAAAAAAATCTCGTTAATTTTTTGCTAATTTATTGGCAGATAAGAGCTTCTCAAGATTTCATGATACAAAGTTATACAGTAGAAAGTCAAAGGTGGATTTTCCAGATCATGTATCAAAGTTACATTGATTTTCATTAGCTTCTTAATGTTGAATAAGCCATTACCTACTATGTCAACATGCATTAAGAGCTACCACTAAATGGCTTCTTATTTATTTAACTTCAGCTTTAGAGATGGAGAGGCCTGCCTTATTGAAGGCTTTATTATCAAGAATGTTAAAGAAAATTTTAAGATGTTACACCTGCTGCAGACAAAAATATCTGTCCAGGGCTGATACATGGCTTAAACTTTTTTTGCTTTGGTTTGTTTATACAAGGTAGAAGTATTTTTAGTCATTGTTCATCTGCATACTGAAACTGTATTTTTCCCTTTGTTCCACAATCCTGACTGTAATATCTGAGAGTGCTTTCTTTTTTTCAGGATGACATCAAATGTGGTCAAAAAAACATGGAAGAACTGAAGACATTAGGCCATGTGGATACTCAGTGAAAAAAATACACAGAATCTTACAGAGCAAAAACATAGTCGCTATGTCCTATTTATATCATCCTTTCATCCCCAGCTAGCTGTGAATGATTTTGCTTGGAATATCTTCCTGAAGAACACTTATGAGAAGATAAGCATTGTAGCTTTGCTCCCTCTTACTCAAATAAATATCTGTAAGCTTAACTGACAAAAGATATACTAAACTCAAACAGCTTCCATTTGGGAGTTTATTTTCCACCTTCCACCTTCACAGTTCCTTTCTACTGTTTGGGAGATTTGGGCAGGTTTTTTTGAGGGAGGAGGGAAGAAGAATCTTGTGGGTGGGTGGAATAATTTATTCTTTACTTGGTTCCCCTGATGTTTTCAAGGTATTCAGGGGTAGCTCGACCTTTTAAAGCAACACACAAAGACAGTTACACAGATGAGCTTAGCGGTCGGTTCCCAGAACTGTTTCAATTCTTTATCTTCAGTTTTGAAGATTTCAGATTCCCAGTCTGTAACAAGCAAAATCTACTTGACATAATGATAAAAATGTATCTATCTGTTTTTAACTCATGTTAGTGTGGCAAAAGAAACAGAAGAGTGAGATGAATTCAGTCCTGCCTTATAAGTCATCAAGAAAAGCACTCTTTTGCTTAGTGTGTAGTTTTAATAGTGATGCATTAGTAGATTTGCTATAATAGAATAAAAATCTTCATTTTGCCAAGTGATGACAAGAGAAGTTCTTTTGCTTAGACTAAAATAATGGAAGATATTGAAATTATTAAGTAGCAATAAACTCATGGCAGTGATTTGGGATCTTTCAGTTATTTTAAGTGTAACTACATTATTTGCTTCAGCATCCTTTGAGGATTTCAGCACAGGAATATTAGTTGCACCAAGATATCAAGTAAATTAGTTAAATAACTTGGATTTGCAGTGGGCTGCCCAGTCCAAATAATCATCCAAAGAGGGATAACAGTGAATGGAAAAAAAAAACCAAAACAAAAAAACAAACCAAACCCAAACCCAACTCATCAACCAAGCCCAAACTTAATTGTCTTTTAAAGATTGAGAACTTACACTTGGATATTCTTTCCCAGAACAGCAAAGTGGTGAAATGAAGGCTTTCTTTAAGGTGTGGGAGAACTCTCTTGGAAATCAGGGGGACTGCACTGTTTGCTTTAAATTACAGAGGTATTTAAGTGCTTTGCTGTGGTGCCTGCCATCATACTGGGTAGAGCTTATGTTCCTGAATTCCTCCATCAAGGAACTGCATTTTAGGGAGCATTGACCCCATAGTTAGCTTTAATAACTTGGCCTGTTTGGAGATACTGGTAAGTGACAACTATAATCCACTGCAAGATCACGTGTTTCAGGATGAAGCTTGACTTTGGTGACACATGAACGTACTAAAGGCTCAGTTCTCTACTATACTCACATTAGTATCCACAAGTTATTATGATAAGAACTGTCCTCAGCCACATATACTTAGAATTGCAATCTTATAGACGAAATGAATTCATGAGTTTAGCTTAAGTTCAGCCAAAGTGGAACCACATACACAGTCAAACTAAACCCTATACTAAAGTTACCTTGCTGAAATTGCAACAGATCCTTGAAGAAAGTTTTACTAGCTCATAAAAATCTTTTCATCCATGTGCTCATGAAGATATATACAATTTATGTCTGCTCAAAATCTCCACTGAATCCTTTCTATGAATTTTTCACCCTCTGACTAAGCCTTGGCATGACTAAAATTAAAAAAAAAAAAAAAGTCCATTTGTATTTGACAGTAATTGAGAGAAACTTAATCTCTCTATCAGCACTGGTATGTGCATTGCCTGCTCTGAAGCAGTTCTCTCATTCCTTCAGGACAACTTCTTTATGAGGGCCTGAGTACTGAACAGAACACATACAAACCACTGGCAGATGTTCTTAGTAAATCATTGAGAGGCTCACATTAAAAATTACCCACCTGTGTATTTATCTGTTCTTTTCTAGGTATCAATAAATAATTTAGAACACTGAAATGTCTGTTTGGATTTATCAGTATATTCTTGTTCATACTTTCCCAGAAATCAAAAAGATATGAGAATCCTTTTAATACCATTGTTAATTTATAGCTAATGGCATAATCTCTGGCTGCATTAACACAATTTCTAGCCAAAAAAAACCCAACACAAAACCAAAAAAACTTTAAAAGAAACAAGGTATTCAAGTTTCATCAGTTTTTCTACTTGCTTGTTTCTTCAAAATAAGAGATGCCACCTGTCAAATATACAGGTCTGAAGCAGTCCTAATATAGTCCTCTCTGGGGACAGCCAGAAATTTGATACTTGCAAATTCTAATAGGTTCAATTTTCCTTTTAAAAGTGGTTCACTGACAATAGCAACACAAAATGTCCTCTTATTTGTGCTAAGATGCAGTGAGAGAATTACATGACTAGTTCCTACTGCTGAGAATCTTTGACAACTGAAATTCCTGAAGTTCTGTAACAGTCAAATTTAGTGTCTGTTATATCTTTTGTCCTCCTGATTCTTGTCACCATGGCATAATTAAGCTAACTGAAAGCTGTATGGGTGTTTGGCCCCGTCCAAGTTCAGGAAAGCTTTATGAGATAGTTAAAAACTATTAAATTAACAATTTCTGAATACGTGTACATCTGGAGATCAAACAAATGATCAGAGCCCTGGCACTTTGTTGAAATCTGGCTATAGGTACTATAAATGGTGGTAGTTCTTAAAATTGAAACCACCTCCATCTGCAACTAATCAGCTACCTCCCAATTGTACATGTGAGACGGGGGATGAAATAATAGCTTGAAGATCACCTGGTCCTCATAAAAACCTGACAAAAGCTTGGTTGAGAGGGAGTGGTGAGCAGGCAGTCTGGCTCTAACAAGAGAGTTTAGATTGACAGAAAGAGTATGATTGATACCTTGAGCTTCTGTTGAATTACTTCGCTCTGAAAGAGTTGAACTTTGTGTCTGAGGGAAAAGGACTAAAATTTTATACTAGGAAGTATTATCACTGGGTATGAATTGATAGAGCACTTACAGTTAGGGTTTTTTTCTTTCAGGAGCTTTTTCTCATAAGCAAATTCCAAATTGCTACAAATAACTAGGTCAATATGAAACTAAGTTCTTGCTCTGCTTCATCCTGTCTCTTTTTCACAGTAAAAGCTGCTTAGGGATGTTAGTGAAGATGGGTGACATATATGGGAGTATTTTCCCTTTAATAAAGGATTTCAGCCTCAGCTTCACTATCAGAAGGTTCTCTAAGCAGTATAAGAAGAAAAACATATCTTTTCAAGGATTCAATCTTCACTTTTTCCTCTTGGGAAAAGAAAGCTTTGAGAGGATTCATAGTTTTGAATTGTGAGCTTAGACAGGTACCTGCCAAATTGTCAGAAGGGTAAATGTTAAACCACCATATGCTTCTTTATAATTTCTGACTGTTCAGCTTCTTTGAGTATGGAGCTACATGGAAATTCCCCTCCGTAGTGCACAGTAGTCTCATGAACCAGCTAATGAGACCTGGGTAAGCACAGTAATGAAATCCCGAGTACATAAGTGTCCAGGGAGTGGCATACCCAAAACTTTGGCTGAGGCTTTGCTATTATGATGTTACATGTCTTAATGCTCATACATAACTTGGTAGCTCTGCTCCACTGCTAAGGTTAAGAGAGGATAATAATGTATAGACAGGAAAAGGGAACCTGAGTGGAGAGTGGAAATAAAATATATCTCTAAAAATCAGCTTACTCTTGATTGATGTTACTGAAGAAAGTTATGCAAGAGGGTTGTAAAAAGTGAAATGGAGATGTTCGGGTTCAGATGTAAAATAAACCAGTTAAACCAGGCTGTTTGATATCAGATGAAGTCACACATGATGACCTGGTAAGACCAATGATATTAGTGAATAAAAGCAGAAACTCCATCAAAACCAGATGCTACATCAGGGTTTAACTACCATAAGCATAATATATTTGGAAGTGAATAGGGTGAACAAGGTATTGTGAACTCATCCTCTATTTTGTATATAAGCATGATGCCCTGAAGGAAGCATACATCTTAAACCATCGTCTTAAAAAATATGAATAGCGCTATATAAAGGGGGGGGGGGGGGGGG
>NW_020799092.1:73437762-73443121 GCF_003259725.1 Athene cunicularia
CTAAAATTAAAAAAAAAAAAAAATCCAACCCTTGTTGCTATGTTACTAGTCTTTGGAGCAAGATCATGCACACATGGAAATCAATGTCAGTTCTGCTTTTTTAGTTTTCCTCTTGTGTCTTAACTCTCATAGTTCCTGGCTGGGAAACAAATGATAACAGAGCCAAGTCTTAATAAACTCTGAGTGGGGTACTTCAGCTGAACAGAGCATATTTTTAGTAGAGAGATTCAGTAATTGCTCATAGCAGGAATTGTAGACTTTTATTAATTGTATGCTGAGGCTGGGGAGTGTGTTAATGCATTTGGAATGTGTAGCATGGAATTCAGGAGAGCTTCAGGAGACACTGTGACTGAGAGGATACATTTCTGAGGCATTATACTACCTCTGCAACAAGGGACAAGGGAGAGGGAAAGCAGTGCCACAGCATCAAGAACAGTATTGCAAGAGCATGGCTTCATTAGATTAGATGCTGCTGAGACAGGACGAAACAGTCCTGACCCCAAAGAGTGGCAGTCCAAGTAAAAAAACTACAAGAAATACATGGACTCACAAAGGAACAGGTGAGGAAATGTGTTCTCGTTCAGAGTAGCAGGCAGGAATCTCACCCGAACCAGCTTGTTCATTTTGCTTCCCATCTCGTGGAGGCACTGAAATGCCCAACAAGGGAGAAAGTATGTTGAAATTAAAATCTATGTAATGAAGAAATCTTCCCCGATCAGTTTACATCTAAGAAACAGTGAAAGTAATAAGTTAACATTTTGCTTATTTTCTTCTTAGTGTCACTTGAGTGAGTCTAGGGGAAGGCCACCAAGATGGTTCCGGGGCTGGAGCATGTGATGAGTAGAAACTCTGAGAACAGGACTTGTTCATTTTTAGCGAAGGCAGAGAGGACATCTTATTCTTACCTTGAGCTGTGTAGTTTAAAATTATCCCTGCTTTGAGTGTTGGGGCTGACTTTATGACCTTCTAAGGCCTTCTCCAACCTTTGATTATCACTGTAGTAACAAGGACTGAAAACTGTCATAAATGGCTATTCTTCAAAAAGTATTTTACCCAATGAACTTAATATAAAGTATCATGATACCGTGAAAATCAGAACAATTACTAACACTGCTATGAGATATTTGGGGACTGAAGATGAAAATAGACGAGGGATCACAAAGTTCTTAGCTTATGTTTGACAATACAGTTCAAAGGCAACAAAAAAGCCAGCTGTATGGTTTGACAGACACAAATATTAGTATAGCTAGAAAGTTAGCTGTTCAAAAATTCCCCAAAGGGAAAATAGACACTTCACCCTCCTTTCCAAATCAAATACACAGAGCTGTTACTGCATAAGCATTTTGTTCAATTTATTTGTCTTTCTAGCACTTAACCTCAAAGTTTGTCTCTGCGGATAGATTCACAGAACTTTTTAAAGTCTTAAAAGATTAGGGTAATACACAAACTATAAGAAAAGCGTTTTCTTTAGTTTTCCAAATTCAAATACTGGAGGTATTAATCAAAACATATTTCAAATACGAGCTATCAGCATACATCTGTCTGACTGGACATGACTGTAATAATTAAGAATGATATATTCTTTTTTGCTCAGATCAAACCCAACAATTTCCAGTGTCTTTATGATACACAGGATATTCACTAGGATTTAAATCCTCCTCTCCTCCTTTAGGTCTTCCTTCTGAGTATCTTTTAATAAGGCAGATGTGCAAAGTTTGTAGGAGGAAAGTACATCTTTCTTTCTCTGCTTGATATGACTGTAGAAAGGCAACTGAAACAGCCATCATCTCTACCCAAACCAGTTATCATAATTTTGGGTAGATACCTTGGATTTAGTTAATATAATTTCATATATTATGATGAAAATGGTATGTCTGTATAGGTCTACTTTATATAAACAGAGCAATGGTGACTAGATCATACATCTACAACAGACATCTTCATTGAATCTTAATATTTTTTTTCTTGAAATAACTATAACAATATATCATTGTGGATTCATTGCATTTTGGTCATAATCCAGTTTGGACAACTACATTCTTCCCACTAAAACTTCCATGTAAGTAGTGCAAGAACATCTAAGGGCATGGCTTGGTCCTGAAATGTCTGCCATGCCGCTATTTTTCATCAGTATCTTCTACACATAAACAAGCACTGCTATTTTTTCCCCTCAGACCAAGAACAGCTTAAATTCATTAAATTTTTGTCAACTGTTTAATTTGATCTTCTTGCAACTTCCATTTGAAAAAAAAAAAGACTGTATACAACCCAAAGTCTTTTCTTGAAATAAATAATTCAAAGCAGTTTTATTGAAAGTATGTGCTTATGAATAAGCAAATAGTCTTTCTTAAGCTAGAACTTGTTCACCACATTAACACTTAGAATTCTGCTCCCTCAGGTACATGTTTTAATAGGATTTTTTTTTTTTTAATTTAGATCTTCTAGAAAGACTAAATGGATATTTTTTAAAAATTGGTCTTACTAAACTAATATGTTTTGAATAGATTGTTTTTAATTAATTAACAAGGTCTTTATTCTATTTATAGGAAAAGCCTAGTTCAGCAATTTGAATGCTAACACATTATAAGGGAAGTCTCCTTAAACATATAGCTGCAACTCCTGTGAGACAGCAGAGATCTTATGAGGGAATACACTTTTTAGAAGTGTCTGAAGTAATTTAAATATGATCCATGAATGACTTCTCAGTGGATTAGCCCCTAACCTTTAACTTTTGTGACATTATTCACATCTCATCTTGACATCTATAGTGGAATATTCTCCTATTCAATAGCTTTAAAAATGCCTGGTTTGACCTCTGATCGACCTCTGATGAGAGCTGATCTCTTTAAAAGGGTTTAACAGTTGTAGAGTCATTCATCTTTCTGTAAGAGACTAATGATAGATGGAAATTATTTCTATAAAGTAGAAACAGTACAGGAGAAAATATTTCCTGAGATTAAAAATAATGAAATAATTGTTACTGGGCTTGCTTCTTAAATCTGTATTTCATTCCAAGAAACTATAAGGAATAATTCCTATGTGTTCCTCCAATCTACTAAAAAATATATATATATATATATATATATATATATATTACAGGGAAAAATCGAACACATTTAAAGGAGGAACACAGTTGAACTGAGAACCACACTGCTAATGAGATATATGTTATTTATCACAAAAAATTTATCTGCAATTTTATTTCGAAACACCACTCTGCAGTCTTAGTAAGTAGAGTGTTTAGAAGGATATCTTAAATATCTTAAAGACATATCTGGTAAATGGTACCTCTAGAACTTGGAGTGGCCAATTATGAAAGCTTTTAATTAAAGAAAAAGGCATCAAAATTTAACATAGCATTCCCCACGAAGTCTATGAGTGAGATTCTGGATTCATATATATATAAGGCATCAGCACCTGAATCCACAGCAGTTGATTTGTAATGATGAGCAAGGCCCTAAAAAACTGACCCTTGGTTGTCCCTTAGGACAACATTTTTTCCCCCTTGCATGTAACAGAAAATGTTAATTACTGCCTATAATGGCTTATGTAGAGGTTATATATTATTATCCTGTTAGCCTTTGCTCCCCCACAGCTGGTAGGATTCATGTAAATTCAGTTACATTAAAATACAAGGGCACTACAAAACTGCTGATAGAAATCCTTTAAGAAGTCAAATACAAATAAAAAGCACATATATAATACAGTCGAAGGAAACTGAGATTTTTCTCATTGATTCTCACATCCAGTGAACCACTTGAAAGTAGAACTCCATTGGCATGTGTCACGAGGACCAAAATTCACCTGGAAAAACATGCTTTGTATGATGAGGACACAGGCTTTTTGAACTGAGTAATAAAGGGTATTTATTCAAGCTGAAGATTTTTTTATGTGTCTTTGTGTTTGGGAGTCAAATATGATACCATCTGTTGGGCTGAAAGTACAGCATTTCGGAAATTGCAGGACAGAAAATCCAGGAAATTCTAAAACTTGCTCTGTACTACATTGGGTGAATTCCTTAAAGATATAATGCCAGCTACCTGTACTGACTATGAACAGACACTGTGTGTTCTTTGGGTCCCTACTTGTTAGGAATTTTGTAACAATTTTCCCTAATTAATATTTAATTGTGTTAATTTTGAATTTAAAAATGCAGCTGAGCAGCAGTCTATTATTAATCTCTTTGGTAAGAAAATACAAGCCAGGAACATTTCTAATCCATCACTCCAGCAGAGCTCTTTTCTCTCATTGGTGTACAGATGTTTATAGTAACTAATAGGATGCTAAAAACTGGTCAGTTTTTCAAATGATTATAACTGGCAACTAATTCTCATCTCCTGTATAGTTTCATTGTATTTCAGCAATCACATGTAATACAGAATACCACAGGGAAAATGAGGCCTTGGAAAACAGATTTATTTGCATACAATAAATTCCTCAAAAATCTTCATCCGAGCAGCCATCTTTCCAGTATGCTTTAATGTGAAATCTGCTCACATCAGAATTTCTGCCTTTCTCAGCATGGATTTGTCTTTAGGGTACCTGTGCTGGGTTTGTGTGGTGGGGTTTTTGGCAGCAGGGGAGGGGGCTACAGCGGTGGCCCCTGTCAGAAGCTTCCCGAAGCTCCCCTGGCTCCAAGCACCAGGGCCAGGCCAAGTAGTGGCTGTGGCTGTGCCTCTGTGATAATGTATTGAGGGGAATCTGGGAGGAAGAGTTGGCATTGGGAGGAGCTGTGAGGAGGACACCTATGCAAACACTGGAAGAGAGGAAGAGGAGGGGTGGTGGTGAACCAGAGCAGAGACTCTCCTGTAACCTGTGGACAAACAGAAGAGCTGCCCTCTCTGCCACCCATGGACGTCCACGGTGGAGCAGATGCCCACCTGCAGCCCATGGAGGACCCCACACTGGAGCAGGTGGCTGTGCTCGAAGAAGTCCAGGACCCTGTGGGAAGCCCCTGCTGATGTAACCCAGCAGAGAGGACTGCAACATGCGAGAGGGACCCACACTGGAGCAGCTTGGGAAGAGCTGCGGCCCATGGGAAGGACACACATCGGAGAAAGTTCATGGAGGACTGTCTGCTGTAAGAGGGACCCCATGCTGGAACAGTGGAAGAGTGTGAGGAGTCCTCCCCCTGAGGGGGAAGAAGCAGTGGGACTGACCATAACCCCCCCATCTCCTTCCCCCTTGCACTGCTGGTGGGAGGAGGTAGAGAAATCAAGGGAAAAGCTGAGCCTGGGAAGAAGGGATGGGTGGGGGAGGTGTTTTTAAGATATGGTGATGCTTCTCACTGTCCCATTCTGTCTGTTAAATGTTGTCATTAGTTTTTTGAATTGAAATAATGGGGGGGGGGGGGGGGGGT
>NW_020799092.1:73443171-73461245 GCF_003259725.1 Athene cunicularia
TTAGGAGTGGAAAAAGCAAGAAATGTAGTTGTGAGATATAATGAAAATGCATCATTGTAATTCCAGGTTTCGTTCTGTTAATATATTTCCATGAACACTGAAAATTTTTTTAAGTAAAAACAAAACAATACAAACATTAACTTCTCCTGGGGGTACTGAAAAGCTTCTCTGAAAAACAATGCAAATTATGGTGAATCCCTTAGTCATAGACTATAACTATTTTTTAATTCCTTGTCGTTTTTTGGTTGGTGTTTTTTTTTGGTTTTGGTTTTGGTTTTGGGTGTTTTTTGTTTTTTTTTTTAATCACACATCTTAGACCTCATAGCTGTTGACACTGCAGCAATAAAGTTAGCCTCACAGAGCAAGACCAAATTTCATTCAGATCTCAACAATGAATTGTGGACAAACTGAAACGAAGTCTGTTGAAAGCCAAAGGTGTGACTGAAATGGAAATGAATCGATCTGACCTCTGCATTTATTTGTTTAACTCAGAACTTCAGAGGATAAACTAATATGGGAGGATACAGCACAAAAGGCATAAAATACCAAAACAGATAAACATCTATGAAATATTAAACAGAGTTTTCTCCTAAAACAATCTCTCCATTACACTTCAGGTTTTGTTGTTATATTTTCAAGGTCTTGCTATGGTTTCAGTTGAAATTACAGATTTTGCAAATTTACCATAGTAGGAAAATCAGTTTTCTAGTTTTTCATTATGACATCTTTTAAAGATTTTTTTAACCTTTCATAGACTGAAGCCAGGTTCAATGTCTAAATTTTATTGGAAAATATTTGCTAAATATTTTGATTAACACTATTTAAATGTATCATTTCAAAGAATTTTTACTAAGGCATTTTTTACTCAGTGAAAAACTTGTTAAAGCACATAAACAGATCTTACATCTGATCAAAAGACTATTTAGCCCAATAAATTGTTTCCAATAGAGTCTAGATGTGAATGTCTAAGAAAAACATAAGAAGAGAGTGAAAATAATATTATACAACCCTATAATACTTTCAGCAGTTTCATTCTTGATCTTCCAGAGATGAAAATTATGTCCCTCATGGTTTTTATTTCCAGGAACTTCCTCAGCCTTGCTCTGTATCCATGCAGAATTTACTACCAACAAGCAAGAAGATCCATAACTTAGGTCCTTCATACTTCTATTTGAGTGTCATGGTTTGAGCCTAGGGAGAAACTGATCACCACACAGCTGTGGCAGCTGTTCACTCACTCCTTCCCCCCAGTGCTGGGGGAAAGGAGTGAAAGGCTGGTGGTGCTCAGTTGCCCTCTTGGCTCAAACACAACAGCAGGACATCTTCAACTAGATCAGGTTGCTCAAAGCCCCACCCAACCTGACCTTAACATTTCCAATGATGGGGAATCTACAGCCTCTGTGGGCAATCTGTTCCAGTGTCTCACCACCCTCATCATAATGAATCTCTTCCTTATATCCAGTTTGAATTTCCCCCCTTATAGTTTAAAGCCGTTATGCCTTGTCATATTGCTACAGGCCCTACTAAAAATCTGTGCCCATAAGATCTGCCTGAAGCCTTCTCTTCTCCAGGCTGAACAACCTCAAGTCTCTCAGCCTGTCCTCATAGGAGAGGTGTTCCATACCTCTGAAGAAGAAATGTGATTGTTTACATCAAATCATATGACTTACCAAACTTCAGGCATTTTGATATTGAATTAAAGAACCTCTGTCAAATCTAATTTTCACATTAAGAAGCTCATACCTTACTATGTTAGATCTTATGCTGCTGTTTAATCCATGGTCTTCACAGGCATAGAACTTTACCAAGCTATTTTTAAAAAGATCCAATTGATTTCACCAACTAGCCTGAGCTATAAAATGGATAATGAGGATGAATGAACCCTCCCTCACCCTTGATTCTGAAAGTATTTTCTGGCTTGAAACTTTTGATCAAAAGAGAAGTGGTAGAATCAAAATAAACTGTTTTCATTCATTGCAATAACAGCAAAAAACAATTAAATCTATCATTTTGGAAATATTCTCCAGAAGTCTATGATTAGGAACTAAAGGAGAAATGCTGTTTCTCAACAACTGTGAAACTGTGATCACAACAAACAGATGCATACATTCCAGTCTGTGTTTTATTAGAAAGATAATATATTACTGCAGCACAGTTTTTAGCTAACTGAATACACCTAGTGTTTTAAATGGACAGAAGTCTCCAACACAAGCCAAGATGAAAATTTACACTTATGTCTGCCATCTATTTTATTTCATCAAACAAAATATGAAAACTGATTTCAATAATATGTTACAGTGTTTAGTTAATAAGGTAGAGAAACCACCAAGACATTAAGAAATGACTGACAGCAAGCAAAGGACCAACAAATACAGAAGAAAGAGGATCTGTTGGGAGAATTATATGCTAGTCTTTACATTCTAACTTCATTCTAGATCTTTTGTTGGTCACTAAATTGTAAGTAAAACCAAAACAAACAAAAAAAGGGAGTAGAAAGGACAGAGTAACTTTTAAGGACTAGATTCATAGGCAATGTGCTATGTGAATCAGCTACACAGATCAAGATACGTGTAGTAAACTTTTAGTTAAATGAATAGCAGTAGGACATATTTTTTTTAAAATGTATAAGTTATTCTAAAGGCCTAAAGGCAGTAGTCACCTTAATGATAGGATGGGTAATTCACTAGTGTGACTTCGGAGCCTCTGTCCCATGGCCCCCTAATATTTTATGCATGCAGTGCAAGCTGAGGAACTCCTGGTTAGTTGCCTCAGGTTACAGTGACTATACAGAGCTTGGTTTTAGTATGCAAGATCAGTAAACTACCTTCTGTGGGAAAAACATTTTCTCTCCAAATGATTCCAACTTCAGAGGTTTCCTGGGGCTTCTCATAAAGAAGAAAATGTATGGAAGTTAACTGCTTGTATACCAGCAATGAGTCCGACTATCCACCTTCCTTTACGTAGTTTTCTACATTAAGGACTCTGCACGATGAAGAATACTACCTTTAGCTGATTTTTCTTTCTAAGGTAACTGTATGGATCAAAACTTCATTACCCAGACTACATCCAAAACAGACCAAACCAGTACTGTTATCTTGATCCTTGGAAGTTACTTCCCTAGGGGGGCTGATTTCCTTCCCCCTCACCACCCATCTACATGGCAAATGGCAAAATGTTGCTGTTAAACTCCTAACATTTAGGAATTTTGAACTCTTATTTATGCTGTGCAAGACAATTTAATTGTATGAATGTTTTGACTCTATATTTTGTATACTGCACTTATTTCCCAAGTGTCTTTAGGTGTTTTGCTAATTGTCTACTGTGACATGCTGTACATCCACATGATCTGAAGTGGACAAGTTTGGGTATTTGTCTAATCTTACTAATGACTGACAATTCTGTTGTCATTGCTGAGCTGCTGCTATTTTCCCTGGAAACAAGGTATGTGCATATGCATTAGCTGCCTCCCTATCCATCTGTTAATTTCTCTACCCAAATTCTCTTCCTAATCACCTTTGAACATTTCAAACAAATTTGAAAGAAGGAGAAAGTCTAAAAAACATTACATTCCTGCAGGTTTTGTGAAAATAACCATCTGCTTATTGGGAAGACATTTGAATTAGCGATCCTGCTGTGGGAAAGACAGATCAAATTCGGACTGATAAGACTCATAGATCAGACACACAGAACTATATATTGCACTCAGACAGATGGCTGGTCTGCCAACGTGGTAACAAAGAGTGTGTGTACTTCTGGATTATCAGCAGCACATGTTAAATCTTTCCCAATTGTTGTCTGTGTCCTGCCATGGTTACTGCTGCAGGAAGGTTTGGGTACTAAATAACACAAATCCATAAGAGATCAGGTTTCATTAGCCTCCCAGCATATTGGAAATACTTTTTTTTTTTTTTTTTTTTTCAGTTAAGATTTAAAATATCAAATCAGAGTAAGTTTGTATTCTTTTCCTTTTTTAAAAATCAAACAATCTTGTATTCTTTTTCTTTTCTAAAATCAAACAACCTTATCAAACAATGTTCAAGATGTAAAAGTTCCTGCAATCTAATATATTATTTATTTGAATCAGTCAAAGAAAAACTTATTTCCAGAAATGTATCAACTAAAAATGTCAGTCACGGTCCCTTTAAGAAAACATAAATACAAAAGACATACCGATGAAGATGCTATTTATAACACGTGAATTGTGTATCTGAAGTGTGATGATTAACGCAGTAAGTCAGCAGTTTGCTGAGTTTGTACTTGCTAAACCATTTCAATTTCCAGACAGCAAAATCTTTCCTATGAGAAATTTACAAACACATTGTCCCTTTACCTAATATAAAGACAACACTCTTCAAGAACATGGCATAGATTTTAGGATAATTATGTTTTGAGACTCAGCTTCTTTTATTGATCATTGCAAGTTACTGTAACTGCAACACTTAGAAGCCATTGTATGACAAGTGAAGATATGGAAGTTATACTCCTCAGTGGAGAGACTGAGGTGGAACAGAGATGGTCTGTCTCCCAGTGTCTCATCTGACAAACCTGGAGATCAACAAGATCTGCTCAGTCATCTCTTCTTATTCCTTCCATTGGAATTTTCCCTTTAACTGGGAAAAGAGAAATACAAATCTGTCTATGCTGACTTTGTGCTGCACAGAAGAAATCCCCAGTGTTCTCATGAAGACACATTTTCATCTTTCTTTGCTTCAGAGAGTGGAACAGGCAACTTCATGCAGGTCAGGCTCTGGCTCATATCATTACTGGGACCAGCTCTGACACTTAAGGGTGCTGCCCACACCTGTAACGGTGACCTGAGACAGGGTGTGCAACACACAGGATATAATGCCCTGTCAGAGTATGTGGTGTATAATGGGTGGCTACACTGAATTAAATCTTCATTCAGCATGACCTTATGAAATCTTTTGATGGAAATATTAATGATTTATAAGTTGTTTAAACAGCTTTTCTTAATTTTCCTATCATTAAAATTGATCCCCTGTGGCTACAAAATAGAAAAAAAATGAAACAAAGTGCAAGATCCCCCTTTAGTTTTCAGCTCTGCCATAGATTTCCTGAGTCTGTATACACTGCCTTTGTTTTGCACCTTAGCACCCACCTCTAAACTTCAAGGTCAGTTTTAAGGATATATTCATTAATGTTTGTAGGGTGCCAGAGATACCTAACTGATCCCAAAGGAATTAATTATACCTACAAAGACCAAAATAGTCAGGAAAGTAACTAGCTGAAAAATGTTAGAAATGTTAGTTCATTACTTATACTGTATAGAGGTTATACCAGACTAATTATTGAACTTCCTTTCTTTTCCTACTGCTTGTTATATAAATCACACCACTGCACTCCTTTCAGTCTCCTTCCAGACTAATCCTAAACTGTAGAAGTACAGAGTCCTGGCCCATGAGCAAATCATTTACAAAGGTGTAGTTTATAAAGAATTATTTAATTTAAAACAGAGTTTCATTTAGTCTTTGGCTTCGCAATGAAAGATGAAACAGTTATGAAACAGGGAAATTTTGTTGTGAATCCTGTGTGGTCCTCCCCAGGATAAAAACCTACTGTTGCTACAAAGACCTGGGTGAGGCACAGGGTAGCAAAGACGTCATTTGAAGTCCTCTGAGAACAGACTAACAAGCCAAGTCTCCTACCCAGTGCACACAAGTGACATAGTGACTTTGCTACTTACACCCTTGCCAAAAAGTCAGGGAAGAAAACTCCTAGCTATTATATATTTTTAAGCCAATTTGTGCTTCTAGAGCCGAAAGTTCACATTTAATTCTTATGGAAATTGTGTGCTAGGTTTAGTGCAGATAATATGCTCTGTTTCCATGGAGGGGAATCACAGTACCGCATCATGCAGCTGGGGGATGCAGAGGGAAGGTGAATTCGAGAAAACTTTGTTGCCTAATTTATGTACAGAGGGCCCTCTGGCTGCAAGGTGCTGTGTCACTAGCACAGAGAGGAGCTTCTAGTAGGCTGTTTGAATGGAAGAAAGAAACCACGGATTTCCGTAACCACTGAGAGAAAATACAAACCAAAAATCAACAATACAAATAAGAAACAACTGTTCCCTTCAGATACCTAGCACAGCCTAATGCTAAATTACTGAAAAGACTTAGGAGTGGAAAAAGCAAGAAATGTAGTTGTGAGATATAATGAAAATGCATCATTGTAATTCCAGGTTTCGTTCTGTTAATATATTTCCATGAACACTGAAAATTTTTTTAAGTAAAAACAAAACAATACAAACATTAACTTCTCCTGGGGGTACTGAAAAGCTTCTCTGAAAAACAATGCAAATTATGGTGAATCCCTTAGTCATAGACTATAACTATTTTTTAATTCCTTGTCGTTTTTTGGTTGGTGTTTTTTTTTGGTTTTGGTTTTGGTTTTGGGTGTTTTTTGTTTTTTTTTTTAATCACACATCTTAGACCTCATAGCTGTTGACACTGCAGCAATAAAGTTAGCCTCACAGAGCAAGACCAAATTTCATTCAGATCTCAACAATGAATTGTGGACAAACTGAAACGAAGTCTGTTGAAAGCCAAAGGTGTGACTGAAATGGAAATGAATCGATCTGACCTCTGCATTTATTTGTTTAACTCAGAACTTCAGAGGATAAACTAATATGGGAGGATACAGCACAAAAGGCATAAAATACCAAAACAGATAAACATCTATGAAATATTAAACAGAGTTTTCTCCTAAAACAATCTCTCCATTACACTTCAGGTTTTGTTGTTATATTTTCAAGGTCTTGCTATGGTTTCAGTTGAAATTACAGATTTTGCAAATTTACCATAGTAGGAAAATCAGTTTTCTAGTTTTTCATTATGACATCTTTTTAAGATTTTTTTAACCTTTCATAGACTGAAGCCAGGTTCAATGTCTAAATTTTATTGGAAAATATTTGCTAAATATTTTGATTAACACTATTTAAATGTATCATTTCAAAGAATTTTTACTAAGGCATTTTTTACTCAGTGAAAAACTTGTTAAAGCACATAAACAGATCTTACATCTGATCAAAAGACTATTTAGCCCAATAAATTGTTTCCAATAGAGTCTAGATGTGAATGTCTAAGAAAAACATAAGAAGAGAGTGAAAATAATATTATACAACCCTATAATACTTTCAGCAGTTTCATTCTTGATCTTCCAGAGATGAAAATTATGTCCCTCATGGTTTTTATTTCCAGGAACTTCCTCAGCCTTGCTCTGTATCCATGCAGAATTTACTACCAACAAGCAAGAAGATCCATAACTTAGGTCCTTCATACTTCTATTTGAGTGTCATGGTTTGAGCCTAGGGAGAAACTGATCACCACACAGCTGTGGCAGCTGTTCACTCACTCCTTCCCCCCAGTGCTGGGAAGGCAAAAAATGAATCAAAAGGCTCAGGAATGGAGATAAGGACAGACAGGGGTCACTAATCTATTTAATGGTCATAAGCAAAAGACAGACTTCTTAGGGGTAGAAAAAACCAAGAACATCACTTTAATTCAAACACTAACAGAACCAACAACAGGCAGAACGGCACAGTGAGAAGAATTACCATATCTTAAAACACCTCTCCTCACCTTCTTCCTGGACTCAGCTTTTGTATTTCTACCTCCCTCAGCGGTGCAGGGGCAGGGGATGGGGGATGCAGACATCTGCTGCCTCTTCCTCCAAGGTCAGGGGGAAGCACTCTTCTGCATTATTCCTCCTGCTCCACTGGCATTCCTCTCACAGGAGTCAGTCCTCCACAAACTCTCCATCACGAGTCCTCCCCACGTTGCATTCCTCTCGAGATGCTCCGACATGGGTCACCTCCACGTGTTGCAGTCCTTACAGCACTGAACTACAGCTGCGGGGATGGTTCTCCCCAGAGTCCTAGTCTAGCACAGCTGCCTGCTCCAGTGTGGGGTCCTCCACAGGCTGCAGGTGGATCTCTGCTCCTCTGGTGACCTCCATGGGTGGCAGAGGGGCAGCCCTGCTGTCTCAGTGTGGGATACAGGGGAGTGGCTCTGCTCCAGCACACATCCCCCCTTCCTCCTCCGCCCTTCCACTGACCTCGGTGTTCACAGAGGTGTCCTCATAACTCCCCCTCAAAGTCCCAGCCCCCTCTCAGATTCCCCTTCTTAAATACGTTAATGCAGAGGCGCAGCCACCAGCGTTCATCAGCGCAGCCTAGGCCAGAGGTGGGTCCGACATGGAGCCAGGGGAGCTTCGGGAAGCTGCTCACAGAGGACCACTGCTGTAGCCCCCTCCCCTGCCACCAAAAATCCCACCACACAAGCGCAGCACAAAGAGGCAACAGCTGTGGTTATTTGTTTGTCCCCTTTTTCTTTATGTTTGATGTTCCCTAGTTTTCTTAGTGGAAGAGAAGATGAACAACAGGCAGTATTCACCCTCTTCTTGCCACTCATGATTTTAAAGATGAAGGCTCTATTACTTAGGCATTAAATGGATACATTAAAATACCATCTTATTTGTGCCAAACTAAAACTTTCATAGTGTCGCTTCTTCATGATGTCATAGGCAGATTCTGCAAAGACTGAGATTGCTGGTCTGAGTACATCATACTAACATGTAAGAAAAGATCTCAAAAACTAATGAATGTAGTAAAAATGCTATAGGTTCTCAAACCTTTTAAAATGTTTTTCTCTTTGAGTCAGAGGAACTACAGAATAACAGTTTTTATCCAGTCAAGAAATTATTTCTTTTCTTGTGTTTCTTAATAATCTCTGAAGTGTAGGGATTCGATTCTGATGTGTGTTTACAGAAGAAAACCTCAACAACTACATACCAGATCCTGGGCTTTGGTGGGTTTTTTTGTTTGATTTTTTTTTATTAGAGTCTCTAAATTTGGACAGGAAGGTCTACTGCGTGGAGGAATAGGATCATTTTCAGGTATAAGGTGTGTGAATTCTCATCAGGCATCAAGTAAAGAAATAGCAAGACACATGCTATCTAAACATACTGCAAGTTACAGAATGCATGTTATCACCTTGAAAGCTCAGTTATGGACATTTTTATCAGAAAACACTGGGAACTGGTTTCCTTTCACTCTCCTCAGTATTATAAAATGTCATGATCATCATGTTCAGACAAAGAATAAACATGCATGTGCTGGACAGAGTAGGATTTGGCTCACAGTTAATACCAGGGAAAAGCAAATTAATGCATGTATTTTTGCCAAATAAGAGCCTTCACATCTGATCCTTTTCTACAGTTTTATGGTCAAAGTGTAACAAAAATGACACACTGCAATGCTAAGAACTTTGGGTTTTTTCTCCCTCCAGCTGCAAATCTTCGCAACCTCTCATTTCACACATTGCATTTCTATTTTTAAAAGAAGTCTTTTTTTTTTTTTTTTTTTACTAAATCCTGGCAGCTTTATAACAACTGTAAAGTCTGGACGAGATGATTTATGGTCATGATCAGTAACCAGTCACTTAGACTCATGGCCATTAATCTTTAAATGGACAGTGTGGTATTATAGCAGGCTTTCATTTTAGTCTCAATAACTAGTTTTGGATATTTATGGAAAGTCAAAAATCAAATAATTCATATAATATATATTCAATATATCTATTGTATTATAAAATAATAGAGTTATTAGAGATAATTATTATTCTTTAAAACTTGACAGAGATTTTTTTCATACTGATCTTATAAGTAATATTTTATTGTAAATTGGGGATCTTTCCAATTATTTTAATGAATTTTGCGTGATCCAGTAACAGTGTAATAGTTTCCCTCACATCACTAGAAATTACCATAGTTCTTTTACTTATATATGATTTAAAATCAACTCTTAGTTTTTTTGGATTTCCCCAGCTCTTCATGTATTGCTTACCATTATATATGTAATAGACATACACATAAGATCCTTGTCACTAATTTGTGGTTTTAGAGAAAAAAATATAAATGGACAATTTTAATTACATCAGCCAACTCTTTTATTAAGAAACGTGATTTTAAGTGGTTAGAGAATTAGGTCAGCTTTACAACCTTTTCTGTAGCTGTCTAATTATAATGAACGGACAAGACTATCTTGCATTGTTGAGGAAATGGCTGGATCACACAGAAAGCTCTACAGGTGAGGTAGAATTTATGGAAAGTTGCATATCTTAAATGTTAGTAGTTGTCATTAAAGCTGTGGGCCTTTCCATAGGACTTAAATACGAATGCATCCTGAAGGAACATCTGCTACCAATTCTGCATAGTTGTTTCCCATACCCTTCAGCATCAGATATCTGAATGCTTACCATATGCCTGTACCTTTCATACTTGACAGCATACATGTAATGCCAAGTCTGCAATGCCAAGTCCTCAATGCCGAGTTTATACAATTTGTTACAGCCTTCAAAGAGCCGAGGATGTATACGCTTCTGCTAATTGAAGGCCTTTGGTCTTCTCTGCCCACCAGTGCTGCAATCTTCCCTATTCCCTTTTGCCATTGGAAAAACACTGTTGTTCAGTGCCACCAGCAGTGAATTGCCTCTAAAGTGTGTGCACACTCCAGCTTGTGGCAGCTGTTGGTTCAGCTGAGTGATTTGTGAAGGTAATGAACCAAATTTACAGGGGATTTTGGAGAAAATAATAAAATGTTAAAGGGGGATGTTTTCTCAACTGGCTTCTGCCAGTTTGGAGACCAGATGTTTATTTGTTGTGCAAACATTGGAAATGTTTTCTCCTTGGATCAAGTTCATACATGTTTGCATGGCTAATAATTACATGGTCACATTCAGCTTGTTCCATTCTATATAAAGATAGAGGAAGTTCTCTTGCGTGGTGCTACAAGCCACATCATTTAGTTTATACAAGTAATGGTTAACATAGTTCAAAGCAATGGGTAATATAGTTTGAAGATTTAAAAATGCCTTGGTGACACTTCATTTTACTGGTAAATTTAGCTACACGAATTAGACATCTCCTTACAGTTATTAACAGCTAAGAAATTTAAAATCAAATTTATTGTTTAATTCTCAATTCACATTTACTGAAGCTTGTATTATGCAATTCCCTGAAATGCAATTCATTCTGTACCAAATAGTCTCTTACCTCAGCTTCAATCAAAATCTAATCTTCAGATATGTTATAAAAAGGTCACAGGTCAGACTGTGACAGTTAAGGGAGTGACTGACAGCTCCAAAACATTTCCAGTGGCAAATTAAGCTCATTACACCAAATATTGCCATGAATATTTTAAGGTTCTTACTAGGTTCCTGACTTCAGGTGAAGTTCCAAACCCTAAATTGGGATCGCAAGTCTGACAGAAAACTCATCGTTTAGGTACCACTTTCTAATCAAAGAGAGGCAGTGAGCCTTCAAAGGGAGGCATAGAAACATGAACACAGGAATGACTCTGTTTAAATCTTCCTGTGTTCAGAGAATCAGAACAGTGAGACCATTCTTTGTAGAATAAAGTGTCAGAAATAGCTGACTCTGTTATTAGTTCTTCTTTCAAAATAAAATTAGTCTTTTCTGTTATCTCATCATTTTTCTCCATCTTCCAAATCGTTGTATTAATTGCCATTACAAATTGATGACATTCAAAGCCTGAAATTTATCAAAATTTTACAGACTGCAAGCTGATCACTCCAGACAGTATTTTCCTGTTAAATTATTCAAATATGCACAGAGTGAAAAATCAGTTTGTAAAACCGTCTAAAATTTACTTATGTTCTTATCAAAGAAAAATAACTTGTCAAAAATGTACCCCCAGCTTCTTGATACTTGATGCAATTGCCGCTGGGTTGTCTAACCACACATGGTTAAATACCCTGTTGCAGCACACTAGGGATCTAACAAGCAGTAGTTATGTTTTCCTTTAAGAACAACATGTCCTGGAATTTACCATATACTATACATATACAGTATTAAAATACATATTCAGTATTAAAAGTATATACATTCTGGTAATTATTTTATTGTCCTAATAATTTCTTGGGTGAATAGGAAGGCACAACTTCAGTGGCGGGCACAGCTCCAATGCCAAGAGCATTGAAGACAAATGGGTTCAGGAACTCTGGAAATCAGTAAATTAGGAAAATCTGGAAATCAGTGAAATAGGAAGAATTTTCTTCCCTGGATGAAGATACATCGTGTCCATATTACATGCTGTTGGCATTTTGGCTAGAGTTACCTCAGTGAGCTGTCATGTTGTGGGAAAAACATGGGAAGAAGGTCCTCCAGCCAAACACTATAGGAGACTTCAGCTACCCATCCTCACTATGTGCCACCTTCAGAGTCCCAGAACACAGCTTCTACAGACACTGAGGGCAGGATTAACTCCTCCAGCTGCAGGTGCTCATTTAACAGCTTACCCACCCTAGGTTCATCCATGCTTAGGGAAAGGAAACGGGCACCTCAAAGAGGCAGTACAGCTAATAGGTGGATTTAATGACCTGCCAGATATTCAGTCTAAATCGCCATGGAAAGTGTTTGCATCTCTCCGCTAATTATAGAAACAGATTTGGGAATCTTGGCTCCTAATTTAAATGTCTAATTTAAATGCCTACACTTATTTGGAACAAAGAACTATAGAGCTACTAACGTTGAGTGGGATGCAATTTGTTGGCCTACTCCTGGTACACAGCTCACAGTCTTATTGCTATTCCAGTATACAGTTTACAGCTACAAACTGGGGTAAACATGTAGCCCTACAAACCTACTGGGCATTGCTGAGAGGGCTACATTAGCAATCAGATGATGAAAAAATTCACAAGGAAGTTCGTTCAAGAGAAAAACATTTTTGTGCAGTTCCTGATTCATTCATTCACTGACACTTCTGAGAGTGACACCATCTCTTTTAACTGTTTCTCCTCATTTTTTCTCCCTGATTTGCTTCTCTGCACTAGGAAGTAGAAAAAAATATTTACATAAGTAATAAAATAAATAGACACCAAATGGGACAGTCCATCATTTCTAAATATTTTTAAATGATTGCTATCAAGACACTTTTAAAAATCTGGCTTAACATTTTCTAAAGGAAAATCTGTTCAAGTTATTTGTCACTACAGTGGTTAATTCAATGAGAACTGAGTTTCAGGTGGATGTGGTGGTTAGAAAGTACAAAGCTTCCTCTATGGACAATTGTCCTATTTCAACACTCACAAAAATGGAGACAAGGATGTCCTTAATCTGATTAGGAAAAAAAGATAGGCACCCACAAATGCTCTCCTATGTCTGACAATCAAATCTGACCACACTGCTATCAGTCACGATAATGGGAAGATCACAAGGGCCCTCAGATCCTTTTGCCTTTCTCAAAGATATCTGAACAGAAATAAAATGTTAGAAATAATCCTCATTAAAATGTAATGAGGTGGTAATATTCATGGCACATACTGGATGTTAGCCACTAGTATTATTATTTCCTGGATCATTATATAAAGATAGTATAAAAATGACATAATTATTGATACTACTATGAAATAATCATAAAGATACAATCACTGGACATAAAAATTAAAGTTTTGAATTACTGATTGATGATTTAAAGGAAACATTATCAATAAATGTACCAGTGTGACACTGAGTGGCAAAACCATATATTGTTGTGACTCAGCTGTAGAACTTTCTGCATGTGTACTAGATAAATTCCATATATAATCCTTGAAATGTATGGAATGTTTTGTGTTTTAAGAATTCCTACCTCATAGAGTCTTCTGCTCTATGGTTTGTTTTCCTAGGGGTGTTTGGAAGACTTCTTGCAGTTATCATATAAAGTCCTAATGATACAAGTATTTAGGATAGTGTTTACCTTCATAGATAAGAAAAATGGTTAATGAATACCTTAGTTTTCAGTCTTGCAAGAAGGCCTATTTGGAATAACTCACTAAGAAAATGTGCATTTATCCTACACCTCAGGCTTTCTTCTCTTCTTCATCTTTTAAAACATATTAAAGTGTCATTAAAACTAAATGCTACTTTCCAGGGCAGTTGCAAAGATTACTGTTCCTATAATTAATTATTACTCTTTATTAGTGGAAAATATTTTTTTTCTAACTAAAATCTTTGAAGCCAAGTGTGAGGAAAGTTCCATCCTGGAGTGGAAGTTCAGTCCTACTCCTAAAATAGAACGAGGTTAAATTTTAGCCTATAAGCAATATCTCCGGTATTTGATACTCCACTGAATAATATCTGCTCACAGTTCATTGTTGAAGGCAGTGTAGTAGCTTATGATGCACAGAAATCACTTTTATATTTCTATATAATAGAAAGCTTATTAAATGGAGAGTGCTTAATAAAATAGATACAAAATCCTCTAATAGTCACCTGTCAAGAAATTATCATGTACAAAAATCTTTTAATATTCTCTTCCACAAGTCTACTTGACAAGTCAGCAGAGACCCCAGGGTTCTGTGCTGACGTTTACCCTGAGCACAAACCATTTTCCCCCTATTTCATTAAGTTCCAATTCTTAAAGTTATTTAAACAATTTATCCTTAAGTTACCACAGTATAAGCCACATAAAGTTAAAAGTCTATTCTATATTTCCTGTCTCTTCAGTATAATGACTGATTGCCAAATTGTGGAAAATTGTTCCCTCTTGTTTTCCTAGCAGAGGACCTGATTCTAATGGTTCTCAAGTTGTTAGATCCCATTACCAATTCTTTCAGAAGGCATTTCTTATTCCTTCCAGATCTCTCTTTTTGTTGCTACTTGGGCAATTCTCAAGTCTTTTGTTTTAATAACAGTTCAGTTATCTCTCTAACCTCTAAACTAATTAACGAGCCACAGGGGATACTTGATATTGCACAGCCATAATGATCGCTTGAGACCAACATCTGAGACTGTAAAGGTAATAGTTTTTCCAAACCATATGGCAAAGGATTAGACTTCCATCTCACATTCAGACAGAGTTCAGATCTATTCCAATTTATCAGCATGAATAATCAAAGCTTATTCCAGTCAGGCTACTTGTGTTATTCTTTACAGTTTCAAGGGAATGCATGTTTAAATAGTAATAATATCAGATTATTAAACTCCTCACTTACCGGAAGGACCAAAACTTTTAACCCTCACAAAACTCTTCAGTGCAACACCTTTCATGTGTTTGATACTTTATTTTTTCAACCATCTTGCTACGTCTGGATATGCCTATAGCAACGGAGCAATGGTGTTGTCAGAAGGGACCAACTTCTATTCATAACATCTACAACTTTCTATGAACACTAAACTGTATTCACTTGAATAAATAAGTTCATAATAATACATTACTTTTTTTTTTTTTTTTTTTAATTGCACTTATTCTGTACATCCCAATGCACTTTACAGATAAATCCTTTATCATTATCCCCATTTTAGAGAGGAACAAATGTCAGTAGCTTGCTTAAGGTAACACAGCAAGTGATTTCATTCTAGCATGTCTTTATTTTTTAAGCCTCATTCTGATGTTTGATTTGCCAAAACATAAGGCTTTTTGCTGAGGTTTTTTGTGTAATGCTAGTGTAAATGATTTATTGCTATAACTGCAGAAAAAGCATAGTAATCTGTTTCAAAGCTATACAGCCTCTTGAAAGCTGAAATAAATATTATCCCAGGAGTCCCAGGATAAGAAGACAAAAGAGACATGGCAGATAGGAATATCTATACAATTCAAAGCAATAATGGTACATTAAATCCCAGGCAATTAACTTGACAGTATGGGTAGGTTCAGCTCTTCTTTCACTGTGGATGGTAAACAGGGACTTTATTTTAAATTAGATGCTCAACAGCTTCAGAAATATTTCTTACTCTTTTCCCCCAAGTGTTACCTGAAATAAAGACTCTCAAAACCAGAAATTAGTTTAGAGGGGAAATATTGCTTTGTTCTGCACAGGGTGCTACATGGAAAGCATCCACAAATCAAGCACACAACACCAAAGAATTTATACACTCCAAACTACATGATTACATATTTTCTATAATGATTAGTGGTTAGTTGTTTATCACTTCTATCCCTGATTGATTAGTAACATGTTAACTTTATGCGCAAGCTCAGAGGGTCTGTATTTAGGCAGGAGTTCTTAAGTTTATTTACACAAAGCAGTTTTTACAAGGTTCCATGTCCCACAGTGTTTCTCTTTTTCAAGGATGGTAGCTCCTGATTAGAATTACTTACTAATTACTGTTGATGGTTTGAAGAACAGGTTGACCTACCTGATGCATCCAATTTGTCCTTGTATTTGATGAGAAGCACTTGTATGGAATACCTACTAAGTGGTCTTGGGTGTGATGAGAAGCATTTGCAGGTCCTGCAATGTGAGATGAGAAACAGTTTTGTGGCCTACAGTTCATTCCCATGGGTAGCAAGCACGTACAGTTTACGCAACTCTAAACAAGGCCGCTTGTTCAGGGTAACACAAGCGTCACATTTCTGATATAATGAAGGTTGCTATCTACTCAAATATTTTTGATACATAGGTAACTTAACTTGCAACAAAAGAGAAAATAAGGAACTCCGGCTCCTGTTTTTAGGCTGATTTATAAGGAAGTAGAAAAAATATCTGTGTGTATCTGTCTGCCTATGTGCCCTGTAAATAACTCTGGAATACATTGACCAATTTCAGTTGAATCTGATAGACTGATAAATGTTTTAAAGATGTGCTATGGGCTTCGTACAGAATGATAGTCTAGTAGAGACCTACAGACTTTATAATTAAACTCACAAAAAGGGTTCAGGTTTTTAGTGATATAGTAAAGCTATAGATTAAATTACTGTTTCCACCAGCTCCTTTTAACCCTGTTATCTGTATTGTTGGAAGACCAGCTACACCATTCCACAGCATTGTTCCTGGAGCTGCATGGAGCCTTTTTTTGCTTGTCAACAGAGGTATTCACTCTTCTGTCTGCCTGGTTTTCTTCCACAAGCACTAAATCACTTGGGTAATTAATTAAAAAAGGAGCAGCCATGTGCATTTTCCCCCCTTCCTGTTGATGAGACAGTTAAATATAGTGAGGAGGCTAATGACCCTAAACGTTGCTTAGACATAAGAACTGCACTCCAGCATGATTTGTGTCTCTCCAGGAAGGAGCGGAGAGAGAAACAGAGTGCATTTTATAAGCCCGACACCACAGTAAATGAGCTGTTTCCAAAGGGGCAGGAAAGCTGTGTTCTGCCTACCTTGATTTGTCAACAATAAACATGCAACCACTTTGCATACTAGGTCCTATTTTTCACTTCAAATGCAAAACATATCCCATTTTCTCAAGTTCTTCAGGAATATTTCTGTGAAGTAAATGTGCTCTTAATAAATCCAAGCTTTTCAGATGTCCTTACTCCCAAATGCCCTACATGACACTCACAGCTGAGGAAGAAGTAATATGGGACACAGAAGAAGAGCCAGTTACTTTTGTATTTTCAAATCCTATGTCAAATTCCCTTATTATATGCTGGTTAGTATATATTTTTATGTAACTTAAACTAGAAACTAGAAACTGATGTACTTTTTTTTCTCAAGACACTTCAGTTCCCAACTTTAGTATTCATTCAAGTTTGTCTATATATGTCTAGATACGCACCATGATGATACAGACAGGGAAAGCTACTAGAAATATTTTCCATTACTATTCTCAGACATTCAAAAATAAATAATTACTATGGAGAATTCTGAAAGTCAAACTACATATTTCAGATACTCAATAAAATGACTAGATTTACATTCACTAGTACTATCTTAAACTTTTCTTAAATAAACTGATTTGAAGAAGCCAGTGATGATTTCTGTACTTTCAGTAGGAAACAGATAAAAGAATAATAAAAAGTAAAAAAAAAAAAAAGGCAACCAAATAAAAGGAAAGATAAAGGAAAAAACAAAACAAAACAAAAAAGAACAAGCAAAAAACAAGATCAAGAACAAGAACAAGAAAAAGAGAAATAAAAATAAAATTAGAAAATTAGAAAAAATAAAAAGAAAATGAAAAGAAAACGAAAAAGAAAATGAAAAAGAAAAAAAAGGAAAAAGAAAAGGAAAAAGAAAAAGAAAAGAGAAAAAGAAAAAGAAAAAGAAAAAGAAAAAGAAAAAGAAAAAGAAAAAGAAAAAGAAAAAAAAAAAGAAAAAGAAAAAGAAAAAGAAAAA
>NW_020799092.1:73461295-73636326 GCF_003259725.1 Athene cunicularia
CTGGGCTGCATCAAGAGCAGGGTGGGCAGCAGGGCGAGGGAGGGGATTCTCCCCCTCTACTCTGCTCTCATGAGACCCCTCCTGCAGTGCTGGGTCCAGCTCTGGGGTCCCCAGCATAAGGAGGACACAGACCTGTTCAAGCAGGTCCAGAGGAGGCCACGAAGATGCTTGGGGGGCTGAAGCACGTCCCTGATGAGGACAGGCTGAGAGAGTTGGGGGTGTTCAGCCTGGAAAGAGAGAAGGCTCCAGGGAGACCTTATACTGGTCTTCCAGGACTCAAAGGGGGCCTGCAAGAAAGCTGGGGAGAGACTCTTTATCAGGGGGTGTAGGGATAGGATGAGGGGTAATGGTTTTAAAATGGAAGAGGGTAGATTTAGATTAGATATAAGGAAGAAATTCTTCCCTGTGAGGGGGGTGAGGCCCTGGCACAGGTTGCCCAGAGAAGCTGTGGCTGCCCCCTCCCTGGAAGGGTTCAAAGCCAGGTTGGACGGGGCTTTGGGCAACTGGGGCTAGTGGAAGGTGGCCCTGCCCATGGCAGGGGGGTGGGACTAGATGGTCTTTCAGGTTCTTTCCAACTCAAACCATTCTGTGATTCTAAGTATGAATAAAACCTCACTTTATATGCCAATAATATTTACAGAGTTCTGAAAACATAATCTTACACAATGGTAACTCTTAAAAGACATAAGCGGTTTTTAGCACAGTGCTTAGCCCCCAAGTCTAGTGTAAACTAATAAAGAACAAATCTCACAGATCCATACAAAAGCTTTTCCTGTTAATGCCTATTTAAGTCATGAGCATATGCATATTCACAGTAAAATCCACCTGAATTTTAGAGGCTTTGTATAAAGTCTCCCAAATAAATGTTGAGATCTATAGACTACATCATCATCTGAAAAAGTATAGATTTATGATTGTGTCAACTCCCAACACACAAACAAAAATATCTGAGTGACATGTAGATTCTCTGCCAACATCTTTCATTTCACAAAAGGAAAAATAAAAAAAAAAAAAAAAAGGCAACCAAATAAAAGGAAAGATAAAGGAAAAAACAAAACAAAACAAAACAAAAAAGAACAAGCAAAAAACAAGATCAAGAACAAGAACAAGAAAAAGAGAAATAAAAATAAAATTAGAAAATTAGAAAAAATAAAAAGAAAATGAAAAGAAAACGAAAAAGAAAATGAAAAAGAAAAAAAAGGAAAAAGAAAAGGAAAAAGAAAAAGAAAAGAGAAAAAGAAAAAGAAAAAGAAAAAGAAAAAGAAAAAGAAAAAGAAAAAGAAAAAGAAAAAGAAAAAGAAAAAGAAAAAGAAAAAGGAAAAGAAAAGAAAAAGAAAAAAAAGGAAAAGAAAAAAGTTGGGAAATCAGGTCTCTAATACAGATATACTAGCAGGAGACACTTTCAGGCTATATTTATGTTTACACTCCTGTCAGCATCTGTCAGAATCTAAAGTTTTTACTGATGTAAGTATACCACAGAAAGACTAATCAGAGTTTCATGAAGAACTGCAGTCAAGCCAAAACTGAAAAACAGAATAATTGGTTTACCCACTCCCAAATGATTAAGCTTTTCCAGAGAGCAAACATCTGTTCCTCTACTTATATTTAATAATTTTGCCAATACTTTTCTTTTACATCAGTCTATAATGGCACTTTTTAAAAGTATCCAGTTAAGGGATGAAGAAGGGCAAGAAGAGTAAGGAGTGCAGGTGGCACTCTTCCAGCTGGAGGTAACACATGCAGGGATGGAAGCAGTCTGGCTAAAAAATACACCATTATGAAAAAAATAGTGACTGGAAACTACTGGCTTTCTTAGTAATAAAATAGGTTGCAAAGTGTTGCTGGATGGGATACATATATATATTTTTGTGCTACACGAAGAAAATTGTAGGTTTTAATTTTTTTTTAACCTCAATTGCACATGAAATCTTTAGGTTTTAAAGTTTTTATCCAGAAAATTTCAGAACACAAAAATCATATTATAGTAATTTTAGAACCACCCATTTAGTCCAATATTATGTATCATTTCTGTTCTGGCTGCATAAATCAGATCCATCAAGACTTTAGGATTCTACAATAACACAATGCACCTCTGTAGGAAACCTGTTCAAAAAACTCACCTATGACTACAAAGAAAATATTCTGAGCACCCTAAAAATAAATCATCTCTAAGTAAATACCATCACAGTTTTAAGAAGTGAGGAAACTGCATACTATCCTCATTCATAATCTCTGCTTGATAGTGTAGGAGGACAAGATTGCTAGCTGGGATCACCGCACTACCAAAACCAGTGTTACTGTTTTTCATAATCACAAGTTTTTAATATTGTTAAATATTAATTAAAATATAATTAACTAACATTTGTTTTAAAAAAATCCACTGGATTTACCTGTTGTACTTGCACTCTAATTTATTTAATTTTTACAGGAACTTTTCACACTGCTCTGTGTGAATTATGATACAAATTTCATATACTACAAACTAACATTCAACAGCAAAAAGTTAACAACTTTGTCTTTGACATCAAAATAAAACCCACAAGTAGCCTGAACTACTTATGTTCCTTTTAAATTCAATAAAACCTCCTGAAAGTTAGAGAATGGCTAGTTTTTGCACCCAGAGTATCTGAGAACCTGAGGGACCTAAGCACAGAATCTATATACAACTTGCTTACAGTATATGTAACCTTGATTTAAAGTCTATATTCCAGCTAGGACTGTATATTTTATCAAAAATAAGAAGTTTTTATCCTCCTTGGGCCACTCTCTTCACTGTTTGGGAGTTATTGCCTCAGGTTATTCTGTGGGGCTTCTGAGTGGTTATAACATCTCCTCTGCATGCTGTTTTGTTAGATTAACCTTTGGATCTCAAAAGGTCATGTTTTTATTCATTTTCTGACTCAATTCACCAATACATTCTCTTAGGAGATCCCAACACAACCCTCTGTATTAAACAAAGGAAATTGTTCATATGTCTTCCGAAAGTTTTCTTTTCCAAATATATATATTGACATTATAGCACTATCTAGCCTGAACACAGTTTCTTTGTAAAGCATATGTGAAAGGCAAGAGCTACTCTTCAGTGGCAAACCAAAAATAAAGAGCCCCATGAGCTCGTTCTGTTGGCAGGACTGCATTTCCAGTTTATTTATAGCTGTCTGAAATGGATGCTTTTATTTCAGTCTTCTGCCCATGTTACTGGAATTCATAAATGAATGCAAGTGAGTGCAGCTTTACCTGATTTTCTCATTTTCCAAACAGATTTTTTTTTTCCTAATGACTCCAAAAGTGTTCAAATCAAAACTATTTTCCTACTGAACTCAGCCAGACAAACTAGAAAGCAATAGGCACGATCCAGTAACCAGGGATAATGATTCTTCATCCTTGAAGATGAGGATATTTGTTTTTTAATGTTTTATGAGGAAATGTTTCTGACTTCTCTTTCATTCTTAGAGGAAGAAACCCATTTAGGGGATTTACTTACCCAGATGTAACAAAAATGTGAATTCAATTACTTGTGGAAAAAAAAACCCACAAAAAAAGACAAAAACTTTTGTGTGTTTTCCTTTTAAAAACTGTTCTGAACATTCATAAACATCTTCTAAAGATAGAAAAACTGACCTCGTGGTCTGACCAGTGAATTTTGTTCTCTCATTACCTCCTACAGTTATAAAGCTCCGCTAGGAAGTAGGATACAACAGGCAGCTGGCCACATGCTGTAAGTGGATAGACCTCAGAGCTGGAATTCAGAGGACCTGGATTTATTTCTACCTCTCTTCTACTGATTGTTGTGTCCTTGGAAGTGGATCTCAAGCCTCTGTATTTCAGTCTCCCCTTCTTCAAAGTGGAAACACTCCTACTGTCTTCCCTGTAGGGTGTTCTCACATGCACTATGAAAAGTGCTATAGAAGAGTAATTTATTAAATTGTACAATCTGTTATATGTCACCTTTATATTGATCAGAGTGGTTTATGCTGGCTTCAACATAAGCTATGGTTTAAATTAAATAAAATCAAAACTGAACCAGAATAAGAGTGTCCCTACACTATTCCAGCTCGTTTTAAATCCACATATTTAAAGTCATGTGGCTGCCTTCATTTCTGAGTTGCAGTGGTTTCCTAAGTACTGAAAGCCCTTATACCTTCATTCATGAAATCTGGTTTATTATCTCCTCTTCTTCCTCATGTGGATGTGGGCTGCCAGAAATTACATGTGGAAATTATCCCTCCATACATCAAATCAAGGGATGAAAGTTTGTTCCCTGATGTACCAAAACATCAGTGTGAGGGATTTTTAAAAAAGGGTTTGAGGGCAGCAGAGGAACTGAGTTTGGCCTGGAACAATCAGAAGGCTGTTCCAGAGCTACAGGGTGGCATAGTAAAAAAGGTGCAAAATGTTCAGTGGATTTAGAAGACAAAGAGAGCAGTCAGAGAAGGAGAGCTGGCAGGCTGCAGAGAGCAGGAAGAGGTGAGGAGGGCAGTGGTGCGACCAGGAGCGGACCTGTGAAGTGTTTTGAAAGTGAGGAAGAGAAGCTTGAACTTAATATCGAAGGAAACAAGGAAAGAGCAAGATAGAAAATTTTTGCAGCTGTATTTTGGATGGAATGAAAGAAGGCCAAAAAGCTGAGAGCAATGGATGCTGCTCATCCAGATTTGGAATTTTATCTACGTTTCCCACAGGCTAGCCCACCATCCTTTGATCTTTATCTTTTTCAGGTACTACCCTTCGGTCAAATTTCACAAGAGCACTGCTGCTGTTAAATTGAAATTGCATTCCACTGCCAGATACTGGAAGTAACTTTACTCCACTAAATCTAATCATTTTGTCATATCATCATTGAAAACATCAGCTAGCCACTCTTCTCTGAAAATTACATAAAGATGTTCTTTCTACTACTGCGAATCTCTTCACTGTTCATGATGCAGGACAGTGTGTACTTTCTCCTACCAGAGTTGCATCTAGAGTGCTCAAACAAAAGTTTTTGCACAACTCAATAGTTTGGGTTAATTTAAGGACTTTGACAAATTGTACATTTTGATCTTTATTTGGAAATATATAGACTATAGCTTTGCACCATGTCAATGGCCCTCACTGTCCTTTGCTGCAAAAGCGACAAGGTCCTAAACACAAGGTCCTAAATGTATTTTATGAAATTTGGAACACTTTCAATCACATTAAATCTGATTTTCCTGTAAGTTTTTTCTGACCAAGAATTGAAATCCACCCATCTGGTTTGACATCTCATATTTATTCATTTGTACCTAATAAAATAATAACCTGTTAATAACATAATCATGCAGGTATTAATGTTCTGCATAGCATACTGGCACTAAAATTAATGACAATATTATTACATATATTAATCATAGGTATAAGTATTTGAAAGACTTAGGATTAGTTTAACAAATTTGAAAGAAAAAATCCAAATTTAAATTTTAATCATTTATGGTTATCATTTGGATGGGTGGGGGCAATTAATAAAATATATTTACTTACAGTGACATCTACCAGGCTGCCCTTTTTAGTTAGACAGCTTCAGGTACACATTGTGCTAGAATCCCTCCTCTCACCACATGCATTAAAAAGAAAAGACAGGAAAACAGATTTGAACTTCTTGGTACTACAAGAGTACCAGATTTCCAGTACTATATCATCTCTATATAATCATGATACAGCACAAAAAAATGGAACACACCTGCCACAAGTTAGTCTTATGTTAATTGGGAACTAGGCACGTGAGCTATTTGTTTTCCCATTTATTCTCATTCTCTCCAGATACAAAAGTATTTTCATATCTTGTCTAAGGTCCAGGTCCACCTCTCTCTCTTCCCTCAGAGATCTACATCACAGGATTTTCATGCATCACAAAATTTTCAGTCTTAGCTGAGAATCCCCCTTCTCACTCTCTGTACACCCAGTTTCAAGTTTTTTTTTTTCCAAATGTGGTAAGAAAACAGGTTGAAATATTGGTAAACTGCTGTGAACACTTTCTTTGATATCTAATTGCCAAAGCACAGAATAACTTTGAAAGGGTCATTGTCTTGGGATTTGTTCCTCTTCCTCAAAGTGTAGAGGACTTCACCAGAGGTTCAGATTTTATGATCTATCATCTCTTGATCAGGAGACAAAGAATTCAGCCAAAAGGAGAGCTTTGAGCTCTAGTATCCTGGAGGATAAATAGTGCAGTAAAACTTCAGTATTTAGATATCTCCCCACACAAATAAATATTGTGTTTCAATTTAATCACAGCTTTTGGGATATCTGATATTTTCTCTAACTGTCAACTCCTAGAGCAAAATTCGTATATAGGAATCTCAGCTTTCATACAAAAAACCCCAAACACCTTAGCCCTCAGGGTTAAAATGTTAACTGTAAAGTCTCATGTAAAATTTCAGAGGGCACATAAAATGTATAAACATGATCATGCAAATATATATTTTTAAAACCAAGCTCATTATTATTCAGGGACTAACACATTCCTTTTGAGTGTCTGAGGTCACCAATACTGTAAATGACACAATCTTTAACCTAGAATGTAAAAGACTACATAAATCAAGAAGGGTAGGAAGTACTAAGAAGAGGGTGAAGAATCTGGCAGGAGAAACACTGATACTATTGTGTACCCTTTCCACAGATACTTGTGTGTGGCATAGCTGAGTGAGGGAAGCAATTGGAGACATTCGGCTTGACAGCAGAAGTGGCTGAGTAACTTCAGTGGAGAAAGGGTGATGCTTTTGTGGATGGGGTTGCAGAGCACCGTATATAGGAGACAGTGATAAAGAAAGTAGAGATCCAGATAAATGAGCTATTAAGGATGACATTGATAAGGGAGAAAAGATGCTACACATTCATGTGTCTATTTTAGGTCTGTCAAAAGCTGGCAGATGGAAGCTCTCTGGTTTAGACAGAAGAGATTGTTGCTACAATACAAAGACATAAAATATATTTTTTAAAATACAATTTGGTTTCTACAGAATAAACGCATTTTAACTCTGATGAAAAGTGTATCTAAAGCTTCTGTATAATAAAGATATGATTTTGAAAATGTCATTCCATAATGATATTATGTATCAATTTAAAAGTGATAAAAAGAGGTAAGAATATATCTGTATTAGCATATGTTTACAAGTTAGTTTACTGCTCACATTCAAGTACAAATTCCTCATTGCTCCACTGCCCATCTATTGGTTTATATGTTAACTCTACTGTGGGAAAGCCAATCATGTCTCCTGTCAAGCCTTCGTTGTCTAGACTGTATGGTTAAAGATACTCAAGTCACTTGGTTCTAAAATCTCAGATCAAACCTTGAGTGCAAGCAAGCCTACTTTAAAGACAATATAGCTTAAGTTGCTTTAGACAGAATGTCACTTTTTGTCACTTTTTAATGACACTTGTAGCATGACATTTTAATGACAGCCTTGTAGCATGGAATGCATATGAGAACAGAGGGTCCTCTGTTCATTCCCCTTGGACTCCTTCAGGACATACAGACAAGTGAAATACAGTTAACATCTCCTGATTGCTTTACTGTATCTCAATCAAGAGAAAGTCATAGAAGCAATGAATTATTACAGCCCCATCCAAAAGCAGTTCATGTTATTCTTATGCCAGAGTTGGTGGATCTGTCTTTGACAATGGACTGGGGGCAGAAACTGGAGTCAGTGTGTAATAGCCACAGTGCAAGGTGGACTCTCTGCAGAGCCTTTTTCTTGGCCTTTCCAAGTCTCCTTGGAGTAATACTTGGCATATGCAAGCTCTCATTTTTAAATGCTATTTAAATATGCTTTTCCAAACTTCCCTTTAACTATTTCAGCAGTCTCTACTAAGCTCTTGAGCTGTTAAGTCCAAAGCTTTGGGGGCCAGTAAATACAGAGCATTTATTTAAGTTCTTTACTGAGTAAATCTTCTGAGTTTATTACCACCATACCACAGAATTCATATCTTATATTTCTTACCCAAATCATTTAATTCTTCAGAGAGTAATCATCTTTCTACCTGTTTGTAACAGAGTATAGTCTCATCTGGCACCCTATTTATTTCTTCATTAACTACTAATTTCTAAGCACTTAATTTTAGCTGGGTTTTCATTCTCTATGTGCTTTTGAACAGTGCCAACTAAAATGAGGAGTCAAGTCACATCACTATATTATTTTGTATCTGTGCCTACACATGTAATATCAAGGAAAAATTATTCAGGATGTAGCCTACAGCATGGAATGCTGCCACGCAGTGTATTGAGCACTGGTCAGAACAATTCAGCAACAACTCAGGCCAACTAGCAACATTGAGATCTGCTTGCCCTTGTGACTAATACAAATTTTCAGGAGTATATTCAGTCTCCATATCACTGAAAGCAAATTCATTGCCTGAGAACATATTCTTTACCAATACTTAAGACACCATGCAGTGGAAAAGGAATATAATTTAGTCTGGAAAATGAAATGCTGTCATGTCAACATCCTGATGATTTAGACACGCTTGAATGCATGTGCACACACGTTATATTAGTTCCAATGTAAGGGGTGCTGTTTCATGTAAAGAAGCCTGGCCTAGAGCTTAAAAAAACAGATTCTGTAATTATGAATTTTCCAGTGGCCTGTTGGTTATCCTTAGGAAACATTCTAATGCCTTCTGTTTTCTATCTGCCCAATATGAAGATGATACTGCTCTCTTTTATGCTGCTTTAAGATCTATGTATGAAGTTAATGAGGGATGAGAAGTAAAAAACAAAAAACAAAAAACAAAAAACAAAACAACCAATGAGAGTCATTACATTATTCTCTCAAGCTTCCTCAACAGTTTAGTGTTACCAAATTATGAAAATAAATAGCAAATGACTACACTGCTCTCTGGTAGTCTTTACAAACAATTCTGTGAAAAGAGTCTGATTTCCCCTAAAATTTCTCTTCACCTCACAAAGCACCTCAAACTTATATATTATGCCTATACTGCCTAGGCTTTCATATCTAACTTGACCAAACTTGCACAAAATCATCCTTGTGTTCTGCAGACTAGAATGCCATCAAATTTAGGTCTGGCATAAAACAGTGATTTTATCCTGTGACAATATGTGGGTTTGGATGAAGCTTTGACCTGAGCTCAGATATATATATAATGAAGTATGGATTCAATGAATGTGACCTGTTCTCAGGACTGGCCAGAAGTAGAAATATGAAATGTAATTTAGAATATCTCTTCTTTCCCTTGAACTTAGTGCCAATTTGGCTGCTAACATATATCAGAACAGTTTCAACAAATTCTTAGTTATATATAGCCCCAGAGGACATATATAAAGCACTGGGGATATTCATTATTCTGAAATAATTTAACTCTGCCTCCAGCTATGTGGTCTATGTTAGACAGTGTATGGGAATCATCTGGCCGAGTGTAGCTGCCTACAGAAGGAGCCATTTAGACCTTGTTTATAGTCAATGGAGCGAAGTAGGTACTTGTAGGGCATGCTTCATCTCCCTCTGAAGAAGACATCCAAGACAGATCAGATAAAATGCAACCTAGAAGTGCCAGAACATGCTTCCAATATGAATCTGTGCAGACAAGAATTTAATTTAGGACCAGAGGGTGGTAGAGAGAGAAAGAGGAAGCTCCAGAGTGCAAAATACCTGGCTAATTTTATGTCTATTTTAGGATAAAAGTTGAATCCTTCCTGGAGATCCCCACTCCTCTCCTTTAACTAAGAAGAAATCCTGGTATGTCAGTCTTGGGTAATAATATCCATGTGTGGAACTCTATGGTGGTAGGATAAATCCCACTCTGGAACAGGTTAGTCCAAATTTGGCCAAATCTGCAGGCCTTATATACCTTCACATTGACCAAACTGGTCATGGAAGTTTTATTGGAGCAGAGGAGCTGTATCAGTAAGAAAAAACCAAGAAACAATAAAAATTATATTATTAGGAGAATATTATAAATGTTGTTTAATTAAGTATCTCAAAGTTTTAGTTGCACCCAGTGAAATGTATTTATTCCTTCATATGCTACTTCTGTGTCCTATTTAATAATAAGGATCATAGTCATCCTCTAGTTACTTCACACTGCAGCCTAAAATTGCTTTGCAATGGAAACTAATCTAAGGACTTCACCTAGGTCATACCCCAAAAGCAACATGATTGCATCTGTGTGAGTGCAGCACCACAGTAAGGCGTTTTATTACCACTTACAGACTTAGCGGGGTGCTCTATGCATAAAACTCTGCTAGTGTGCAGGATACCTGTGCCTCCAGCCTGGTTTTGCATCTAGTCCTTAAGTCTTCCCCAGCCTGACTTAATACCGTAAAGTCTGATGATTCCAGTTAAATTACGTACCAAGTCACTGGAGTATTATGAATCCAAACAGTTCATTTGATGTATAATTTCAAAATTACATTATTTCAAATGTAGAAATGAGAAAGCATACTTTATTTGTTGAACAATAAAGTTGAAATTCATGAGTACTTTGACCATCATTTTCCTCCAGAGCACCTCCAGAAAATACTAATTATCAAAACTTCTTCATAAATAATGAAGACTCACACATCTTTATATTATAATTTTGCTACCTATATAGCATAAAAATTCAAGGAAAGAAGCTCCATGCCACTGAGAAACTTTTCAGAATTTTAAGAAAAAAAGAAAGCAGCCAAGTGAAAGCATAAACATTTTCAGGAAGGTAGTAAAATTTCTATTCTAGAATGCCAAGAGGAAAATCATACACTATGTGTTGCTTTTTATGGTGAAATAATCTTCACTTTGCAGAGGAAATGATGAAGGAAGAAAAGCCTTAAGCAGTAAATCCACCCTTAAGCAAAAGCAATTTCTTCCACTTCTGGCAGTAGCTTTCTAGAAGTCTGGGGTATTTTTTTATTGAGGGTTTGGTTGTTTTTTTTTTCCTTTTTTAATGCATTAGTTAATGAGATTTCCTTCTTTGCCTCATACTACTTGCCTAAGACATTTCTTTTATGAAAGTACACATCTTTTAGTGTTTTGAGGAAAAGGAAGAGAAAGGAAATAAATAATTCATTTTTAATTAGTTTTTTTTTTTTCAAGGAGTGACAAGTGAAATAGAATTGAGCAATACAAAAGAAAAAGGAAGTCAGTTTTCAAATGGTAAGGATTTATAGGGGTGTGATTGGAAGTTGAATACTAATTTACTTTAAAAAAAATGTTAGGTAATTCTCTCTACTGAATTTATAGAATATTTGATGTACCCTTATTATTAGTTGAGTTCCAACCATAGAAATGTCTTCATCATTTAACACAGGAGCTCTAACAGGATCCCTACACTATATAGTCTGTTACATATCTTCACATTTGTGTTATTCAAGTATTATTCAGCAGTCCATTTAATGCTGTAACTATGCTTTAAGAAGTGAGTATGATTACAGTCTGAACTAAAGCACAACTAGAAATTAATCTGGCTCCAGCAATCAAGGACAACAAGAAATATTTCTGTAAGTATGTCAGCAGAAAAAAAAAGACCAGAGAGCACCTCTGTCCCCTGATAGATGCAGGAGGGAACATGGTAACAAGTGATGAGGAAAAAGCTGAGGTGCTTAATGCCTTCTTTGCCTCAGTCTCTAATAACAAGACCAGTTGTACTGAGGGAATCCAGCCTCCTCAGCCAGGAGACAGAGACTGGGAGAACGACCCCCCTGCAATCCAGGAGGAGACAGTCAGTGACCTGCTGCATCACATGGACACACACAAGTCTATGGGACCGGATGGGATACACCCGAGGGTGCTGAAGGAGCTGGCTGGGGTGCTCGCCAAGCTGCTTTCCATCATTTCCCAGCAGTCCTGGCTGACCGGGGAGATCCCGACAGATTGGAAATTGGCCGATGTGACGTCCATCTATAAGAATGGTCAGAAGGATGATCGGGGAAATTACAGGCCTGTCAGCTTGACTTTGGTGCCCGGGAAGCTGATGGAGCAGCTCATCCTGAGTGCCATCACACAACATGTGCGGGACAACCAGATGCTCAGGCCCAGTCAGCATGGATTTATGAAAGGCAGGTCCTGCCTGACAAACCGTATCTCCTTCTATGACAGGGTGACCTGCTTGTTGGATGAGGGAAATGCTGTGGATGCTGTTTACCTTGACTTCAGTAAGGCCTTTGACACCGTTTCCCACAGCATTCTCCTGGAGAAACTGGCTGCTCGAGGCTTGGATGAGCACACGCTTTGCTGGGTAAAAAACTGTCTGGATGTCCGGGCCCAGAGAGTTGTGGTGAACGGAGTTAAATCCAGTTGGCGGCCGGTCACGAGTGGTGTCCCCCAGGGCTCGGTGTTGGGGCCACTCCTGTTTAACATCTTTATTGATGATCTAGATGAGGGGATCGAGTGCACCCTCAGTCAGTTTGCAGGTGACACCCAGTTGGGTGGGAGTGTTGATCGGCTCGAGGGTGGGGAGGCTCTGCAGAGAGACCTGGACAGGCTGGAGCCATGGGCTGAGCCCAACTGGGGGAGTTTCAATAAGGGCAAATGCCGGGGGCTGCCCTTGGGCCACAACAACCCCCAGCAGCGCTACAGGCTTGAGGAGGAGTGGCTGGAGAGCTGCCAGTCAGAGAGGGACCTGGGGGTGTGATTGACAGCCGTCTGGACAGGAGCCAGCAGTGTGCCCAGGTGGCCAAGAAGGCCAATGGCATCCTGGCTTGTGTCAGCACTAGCGTGGCCAGCAGGGACAGGGAAGGGATCTGAGCCCTGTACTCGGCACTGGTGAGGCCGCCCCTCGATTCCTGTGTTCAGTTTTGGGCCCCTCACTCCAAAGAGGACATTGAATGACTCGAGCGTGTCCAGAGAAGGGAACGGAGCTGGTGCAGGGTCTGGAGCACAGGTCGTACAGGGGGCGGCTGAGGGAACTGGGGGTGTTTAGTCTGGAGAAGAGGAGGCTGAGGGGAGACCTCATCGCCCTCTACAGCTCCCTGACAGGAGGGTGCAGAGAGCTGGGGATGAGCCTCTTTAACCAAGTAATAAGCAGTAGGACAAGAGGGAATGGCCTCAAGTTGCACCAGGGAAGGTTTAGACTGGATATTAGGGAGCATTTATTTCCAGAAGGGGTTGTTGGGTGTTGGAGTGGGCTGCCCAGGGAGGTGGTGGAGTCCCCATCCCTGGAGGGGTTTAAGAGTCAGGTTGACATAGCACTGAGGAATCTGGTGTAGTTGGGAACTGTCAGTGTCTGGTTAATGGTTGGACTCAGTGATCTTCACGGTCTTTTCCAACCTAGACTATTCTGGGATACTGTGAACTAATAAATGTCACCTGACTGACATCACATGTTGTTGTGAGTATAGGGTTTTTTCAGTATGTGAGCAGCGCGTGGCATTGATAAGAATGCTTTGAAAGTAAAACAGAGCTTCACATTATTAACCTGAAAGAGCTATGCCACTTCACAAAACTAGTTTATAATTACTGTGGATCTATTAATTTGAATCATAGAAATATGAAGTATTTGTACATTTGAGGAAATATCTATCATATGACTAATTTCCAGTCTCACTTTACATTGATAATGTGGGGAGACCAATTTTGTAGTGTAATAACAATATCTCTTCAGATTACACTTGTGTACATCTCTGAAATTGTTCCTGATAGGTTAAAAGCAGAAGAAAGCTGAAAGCTAGGGATTGTCCCAGAATAGTGCATATTAAAAAAAAAAAAAAAAAAAAAAAAAAAAAAAGACTTGTTCTAGCAATATGTTCCTTTTTTTTTTTTATGATAGCCTGGTCTGACTCAATTCTCCTCAACATAAACTGTGATTATTTATTTTGTATAAAATTAAATTATGGAATTAACAAAATTGCAAAATAATTAAATACAGAAATTGCAGCTCCAGATTCTTTGTAATAAAATTGCATATTTCATGTTTTCAGACACTGCCAAATGTGTGGCACAATGTAATATCTTTTGTGATAAGGTTGCTAGTTGTTACACTTACATTTAAAATAACTGAAGTTACACATTAGTGAGTCTTAATCCTGGGATGTCTTTATGAATCATCTTCTGATTTCAATGTGCTGTACAGCAAATGAGAAAAATATCAGGTGGAGAATCCCCTTGTATTAAGTAACCATTTCTAGAAAAAAAAAACCACCACCACATTTTTTTCAAAAACACATCAAATGCTAGAGAAATTTTCACTTGTCAGAAGACTTTGGTTAAATGTTACCCATCCTTTTGCTCTAAAAGGACAGGATTTTTCAGTACCTTTAAGTGCTTCCAATTTGGAGTAAGATTTGGAAAGTCAGGCAATAACATTGCTGGAGAGGAAAAAATAATGTAGGTAGGTGCTGAATTCTGTATATAAACCAGTTGCTTTTACACAGAGTGGAGAGGAAGACCATCTGCAGCTTTAAACCATCCTTCCATGCAAGTGATACCCAGGATGGGTAACTAAGCTTTTGAGGGCCACTTGTGATCTCACAGCACATCGAAGACATCTGTTGAGGCTATTATTTGGATACAGAGTTTAGAGGAGAAACACATGCTTCTAGAAAAGCAGGTAGAAACCTAGAATAGCTAAATTAGAGGTTTCTGTTTAGGTGGCTCAATTCTACTCAGAGTTTTCTGGTTTTCCGCAAATTAGTAGATAAGTATTCACATATTTAGTAGGTAAGTATGTGAATAAGTAGATACTAATACTTAGAATAAGTAGATACTAATACTTAGTAGATAAGTATTCTACATAGAGTAGAAGAGGGGAGATGGAGAACAGTTCACTGCAGAATGGTCTGTATCGTAACACTGAATCATAAAGTGGTCAAGGTTGGAAGACTTCTGGAGGTCACCTGCTCCAAACCCCATGCTCAGGCAGGGCCACATAGAACCCTGGTAATATAACATAACAAGGCAAACTCTTCAAGAGTGAAATATGTCTTTAGAAAAGAAGGAAAGAACGTTGATTCCCCAGCATGATGGGGAATTTCTCTAACTTGTTTTCTGAGCCTGAAATTAATTTTATTTTCCATTTTGATTAAAAAAAGTAGGAAAATATCTTAGATCACTTTTCATTGAGGTTATAGGATGGAAGCTTAACTAGTGTTATTAAGAACGAATCATAAATGTTAAGTGATTATTGCAGCTGTTAACACAGTAGCCTGGAGATTGTGATAGAAATTAGATCTGATTTTATACATTTTTGTGTCACAAGTTTCTGTCAGGGCTTTCTGTAGCTTGTAATTAATAGACATTCCCATGAAACGTCTCTTCAATTGACATACAAAGTAGCAGCCAGAACTGATAGAAAACATATTGCTTATACTGCTTTGGAGGAATAGAGTAAATTCTGTGCCAATAATTGAAGAAAAAAAACAAAAACAAAAACAAAACCCAAACAATTAGCACATGAAAAAGAAGTGTATACCTGTTGGGATTAAAAACAAATATCTAAAACCAAATTAAACAAAACTGCTCTTCTATCCATTAAATTTGCCCATAGAGTTATGAGATAAGAGAAAGGAGACATTTTCAGAGACACTTTACAGAAGGTTATGTGGCAAAAAATCTTTAAAGAACTCTTTGTGAATTAAAAAGACTGCTGAAGGATAGAGTGTATGGGAGGAGGATGTTTACTTCCCTTATAAATTACTCTGAAGCTTTGCCATGAATTTATGTACAGAACAAATTGCCTTGGTTTTCATATGTTGACAGTAACATTTTTGGAGACTGACATTGCCTAGAGTAGTTTAAAATAGTTTAATTTCCAGAATAACAAGACATTTTCCTCCAAAACATGCAGCATCCTCTACAAAATGTTGAGACTACATTTCCAAGTGTAATGTGACCAGCTGGATAATTTTCTTTTGCAGGACCCTCGTATAGCTTAGGAGTTATTATAGCGATGTAAGAACAGAATCAGCTTTCAGACCAGTGAATGGCCACTTTGTGGGTGACCAAATGTTTCTAAAATTCAGATGTGGGAGAAAGAAATACTATGCACTGAAACATACCATCTATCCTTTCAACCACATTGAAGTGAGTTGTGGTTGAGAATGGTATTCAGATCAAGACCAACCTAGAGGTGCTTGATAGGCTTACTAGCCAGAATAAAACTATTTAAGTAGGTATAGACAATATTTTTGTCTTTCAGAAACTGATTCTGAGTTACATGCTGAGGGTCTGTGTATAGATTTTTACCCATGGGATCAAGAAATAATGTTACAGTTCTATGTATGCATAGAACTTTATAACTGGGATTAATTTTAGCGATGAGTGGAGTAAGAAAATGCCAGTCTAGTTCTGATTCTAAATGACAATGTCTAAATGTCAATACTGTAGGAAATAAAGTACAGTTTCAGTCTGACAATACACAAAGAACAAAATCTCAGGCTTATTCAAAGCTGAATTAATTTTGAAGACAGAGGAGCCGCGTTCTGTTAAACAGAAAACAGCTATTAAAACACTGAAGTTGTAGAAAATGTTACTCAGACAACACAGTCCCCAGGCATATCCTGGATATGGCTGATATTCTTAGAGACTTACTTACAGCTTTTTCAACAAAATGCGATTAATAAAACTTTCCAGAAGATGGCAGGTAATTATAATTTTTCTTCATTATTTGTATTCTTTTAACATCTACAGAATTAACCAAGTGGCATTCAACACATGTAAAACCACAGTCCCAAAATTCACTAAATGCAGTCAAAAGGAATTGAACTGAAATTCAGTGGAAACACCCCAAACAGTTCCTTGCCAAGGATCTACTGCTGAACAGGTTTGTATTAGAAATCAAGATTTCCTTGTTTGCACTTATTTTGAGAATCAGAACTCTTCTTGTGTTTGTACTTTCATACAGATTTTCAGAGGTCATTCAAGGCCTTAAGGGATGATCTTAGCTAATTTTAAGATGAGCCAAAATTGTTGTCTTCATATTTCTAGAAAGGACAGAAAATTCACGTAGAAGGGAGTCACAGGACAGATGGAGGAAACCCTGTATTATCTGGAAAGTTCAGAAGACTGCCACATTTTCTTCAGCTGGGTTTCCCTTTACAAGGAGAGTTGTGTTTTGAACATGTTAATGGAATAGCTATCTGCATAACAAACCCATCCTAACACATCCCTGACGTCCTGTAGCAGTCTGACACTGATCCCAGTGAGAACAGAATTACGCTGCAAGACATTTTTTCCCTGAAGGATTCTTCTGAGAGTTTTTGTTGCCAGAACTACTGCTGATTTCCATATCTGTCTGAAAATTAGTGGAAACGAGTTGCAGAGAGTTTGCTGAAGTTAGTAGTCAGTAAAAACTTACTCCTATCTTCTGTTTTAGTTTCACTCACACTGCCTGAAAAGATATTCCTTTCAGCCTCTTCCAACTCACATATCTCTTCAGCCTTTTATCTATTCCACAGAATTTACAACTGAAAGACCTAATTTCAGACAAAATAAGGATCTACTATTTAAACTGTTGAACCTATTTCGGTCAAAAATTGGTCAGGGTGATGAAATGAAATTTCACTTTATAGCACAGCTGACATAGCTGCAGTTGGCCAGAGATCTGGATAAAGCTTGGAAGGAAGCCTCCTGGCATGTTAGAGGAAGTCCCTGCACTTCTCTTGATGGTTGTAAGATTGGACGGAGTTGGTTTGCTTGCTTACCTTGGCAGTCCTTTACCTGGAGAGGCTGCATGAGACCGCTCCAGCTGCCTAGTAGGTTTTTCTCTAATACAACAGTGATTTAAAATACATGATGCTTCAGATAAAATAGGAAAGCCTATTCTCAGTCGTGATGAACTGGATCCATTGTCACAAAGTATTATGATGGCTTGAGATAAAACAGATGCTACAAGAGTTGCAACCCTGGCTTATCACACAATGTTGAAATGAGATACACAAGAGGCATCAAGAATAATTTCTAGAGCCACTTTTTGCTGCTGTTCTCTAGCAACATTTCTGCCACTTAAAGTATCCCAAGAACATCAGTTAAAGCATCGGAAAGTCTTTTACGTGAGACTTTACTAACGTAAGTATATAAACTCTATGATTTTTGTCATCTCTGTGCAGGACAGTTACAAAGTTATTGGTGGTAGGCTCCCATTGTCCTTTCCTGATCTTTAAGCAAGAAGACCATGGGATTTAATTAATTTCACTTGAGGTATCTAAAATGTAGGCTTTTTGTCTGAGTCTAGAGTTATTCCTTAAAAAATAGCTGAGGGAAAAAGCCTAGAAGATGTGGAAAATGTAGCATGAGATTAACCACGATGTGGCTTAGCAGGACTAACTCAAAAGAAGATGTCTACATCTGGAGAGATCAATCCTATCCTTGGAGTCCAGCTTCCGAACATGCCAATGCTTCACATGCATTCAAACTCTCTGTCAGTGTTAAGTAGTCCAGGCATTATTATTTCATTGAAAGAGCCTTATAGTGTCATAAGCCTGCCTCAGCAGAGCTTTTCAATCATTTGAAGAGCAGCATTAAACAGAAATATCAACAACATTAGATCAACCAGTTTTCACTGTGTGATCTTACAGTGACTACCTTTCAACAGCTGTTTCAACAGGTAACAAAGATAGTAATTCAAACTATCAAGTATAACGCAGCTTTCATAAGAAATCAATTGTTTTGGATGCACTTAATCTTGAAAGTTGCAATTTATTTGATTACCAGTAAGTTTTTAGAGATTAGTACTGAAATAGCTTCCCAGTGCTAATCTTTATTTTTGCTTATAACAAAGTCTTAAATATGATATGACAGATATTGATAACTACCATAATATTTCTGTGATAGTGATATCACAAACTTTGATATAACTATTCTCACTTCGTTTAACTGCCATTGTATTCTTTTAGTTTTATATTTATAGTTGTGTTTTTGTTTTTCACCACAGCTAAATGATTTGCCTAAGGTCATGCAACAAAGCAGAGAACTGCACCTCCATCTCTCAAAGCACAAGCAAATGTCTGAGCACTTGTCAAACTCAGGAGAAAAAAAAAAAAAGAAATATATATATATATATTCTTCTGTATTGGATGCCTTTAAAAACTATTTAGACTTTTGCTTAGAATCTTCAGAATTTCTTTACAAACACTTAAGAGAAACAGAACACCACCCCTCTTTTGTATTTTATTCCTTAAAAGCTATTAAAAAAATTTGTAATATCCTGAAAAATATCAAGCACAGTATAGAAAGAGAGGAACTGTGTCTGGAATTTTGTGAGTGGCGTGTGTGGGCAGGCTAGGCCATTTACACTAACCAGTGCTGGTCAATGTGGATACACTGAATCATTTCAAAAGTAAATGCTTCAATGACTACCTTGTTATTCTGAAGGGTAGACCTGCCAATAACCACATGATCCCATCCTGTGTTCTTGGCAGTCTGAAACTTGAGTTCCTGCATATAGCAAAGTATAAATATCTCATTCAATAAAAATTAACTGAAGGCTTTCGAACCTTTTTTTAATAAAAGACTTTTGGATTTGGTTCTTTTCTATGGAAATCTTCAATTTATGTTCTTCCCTTCAACCAGAGGAGTCAATCTCCTCAAGTACAATAAATAAATAAATAAATAAATAAATAGATTTTTCCCTACTGCCTGTACCCCCATTTGTGGAGTTTAGAAGATGATAAAAGACTGTGTCAGAACAAGTTTGCATGAAAAAAAAAAAAAAAAATCAGAACCATCTAGATCAATAAAAAACTCACTACCTCCCTCATTTAGCGTTGTTGTTGGCTTATTGGATACTTGCAAAGCTACAATCACATAGATCGGATAATCCTAGTGAGCTAATCCAAATACATCACTCCTCTGTAGTTATATTTGAAAGGTAAAATGATATTAAACCTGAAACATTGCCGACTGCTTGACAGAGGTGTTGAAATCTAAGGCAGATAAAAATCGTTGAAGGGGAAGGGGGAAAATAAAACATAAAGGGAATGGAGATGAAGATTAAGTTTTCATGGGGAACTTGCTTCACTGAACTCTGAATTGATATGGTAAATTACGTTAACATCTGATACAGATGCACATTAAGTTTGGTGGTAAGATTAAATCCATATGTAGTTACCACTCTACCATACAAGCAATGTAGATATGTCTATGTTGGGCGTTCCAATGAGAAGGCTCCCCATTAAGCTAATTATATCCACAGAAGAGAAGTTGCCTCCACTAACATTAAGTAATCTCTTGGCAGGTCTGCTGTGACCTTCTTTTTGTTGGCCTGACAAAGGCAATAACTTAATTGAGTTTCATTCTTAGCTTCTATGATAACCCAACTTTTGGAAGAAGTATCTTTCTTCCTGTTCTTCATATCAAAGAGTTTTTTAAAGTTACTTTAAATTTTTGGGCAGTTTTCACTGTGAGGTCTAGTTCAGCACTTTCTGAAAACCTAACTCATAATATTAATGCTACCAAAATCACTGTAAATATTAGGCCTAGTAACACAAGTAATAACATAATCTGAAAGGGTCCAGCTGATGGTACAAGAACCACGTCCAGTTCACAAGAGGCATTTGTTAGCCAAGTGAACTTCTCAGAGGATGTGGGTTACATCGTGTGTTCACCTAAAAAGTCAGTACAGTCCAGTAACATGAGATTTCTGCAGAGATGCCATTGATTTTAGGATGCTGATGTTGATGATGCAGATGAGAGTCACTCAGCTAAACCCACAGCTGCCACTGCCCCCATATCCGGAAAGGTCTGGTCCCTAACATAGAGTCCTTCAGCTGCTGACACCTAGGTAGGATCTTCTGAAGGGCTGGGCAACCCATGTTACTTATATGGTTAAGACAAGGACAGGACAGAGAAAGGCATGGGAGTCTAAGCCACTTATGCAAAGGAAGATTGAAGGGAAAATGAGGAGAGGCCTCCAATAACTTGACCAAGGTAGGGACATTTTAATGTTAAATTCCTGGACCTTTCTGGCCATTATAAGAAAGGGAAGTCTAAGCAGCAGCAGTTCAATGAGATGAAAGCACAAGACTGCTTCCCCTGAAGGTATTTTGTGGTACACATATGCTGTCTTGACTCCTATTGAAAACAGACATGGTCACTTCCGCCGAAATCTTCAAATGTTTCAGAAGCATAAACATGTTGAAAGGGGCTGAGTTTTACTATGTAAACACTAACTATTCAGGTCACTGAAGTATATGAAATATTCAAAGGAACAAACACGTGATCAGGCTTTTCCATTTGTTTATGATGGAGTTCAGACCTTATCAAGATGTTTCTGTCATTATCATGTATAAAGCAGTTCTCTGCATAGAAAAAACTGCTTCCCCCTCCCCTCTTGCAATCCACCTCCTGTATGTTCTCCATAAATGTGCAGTGATCCTTGCTTGCTTCTGGCTCCGCTGGGTGGAAGAACATTCACTCAGGAAGGCACCAGTACCATACCCAGTGCTGTTCCAGACCCTACTCTCAGTAAATAATTCATTGCTCTAACACAATGATGCAACTGTTTTCCAGACAGTTCTTCTCTTGTTTTTCATATCCCACAGAAAGAGGTCAGCTTTAGCTCCTTACATGAGTCATACACCACACAGGTAGATGATAACCCTTTCCTGGTTGACTTGTGATATTGTATTTTACCTTTACTGCTTCCCCTCCTCTGTGACCATAGCTTGGTAAGTATGAAGACCATGCTGAGCTAGGAGCAGCATGTTCTCTGTATTGCCCTGTCCCATTCAAAATGACACTGAGAGTTACTACTGCCTCTTACCCCACTCACTATGGCTCTGCAGACAGAAGCTGAGTATCTTCATCCGCATGTTGCTACACGTTACTCTGTCTCCTCAGCTAGGCTTTTAATAGCACAGATCTTTTACTGTAATAATAAGATTAAATAATATCTTCAGAGAAACAGCTTCAGTCTTGTCATCATGGAGTATCAGTGCAGAGTTTGAATGCATCTACACCCAGTGGTATAGCCATACAGCCAGCTGTGCTGCTTAACGTATAGGAGAAGGACACAGCTTTTGGGAAGGGTTCTTTGATAATTCTGACCTGTTACTCCAGTTCTGCAACAAACAGGGTTTTTTTACAGCACCCAGAGGTCTTCTTTTTAGACAAAAAACAAATAACTTTTTTTTTCTCTCTCTCTCTCTTTTTTTTTTTTTTTTTTTTTTTTTACCTATTCTTACAGCTGGCTGTATGACGGTAAGTATTGATAAATGAAAGATTACTTCAGGGTTGTTTGCTTGATATGGATCAGACAGTATTTCCACAAGGAAGATTCCTCTTAGGAGAAAGAGGCTTTTTACAAGAGCAGAAGCTCAGGATTCCAGACCAGTAGCAACCTTATTGCAGTGTAAATAGGATTGTCCTCACGCTGAGAATTTCTCATAAATTTATTTTGAATAACAATAATAATAAGAAAAAACATTATCCTTTCTGTATAACAGAACAATATGAAACTTCCAAAGCAAATAGGAAGAAATAAAATCTTTAAATAGGAACAAAAAACATTTTCTAATAAAAATAAGGCCTCAAGCTACAGCAGAATACCTCTCAGATACCTCTCCAAAATCTTATCATTTGCATTATTCTTTCTAAGTTATGGTGGAACAAATCCAACTCATAAAGTCAAAACATATTATACAAATATTTATTTAGAAAAGATAATATGAAAGACAAGTATATGAAGAAGTGGTGTACCATCTTTAAAGCTTCAGAAAATTAATGGAAACCAGGAAGAAAATTTTTTTCATAGCCAGATTATTAAATGTTATTCACTGTGGAGCTTTCTTCATAATATCAACAAGAGCAGCTAGCAGCGGTTACTATCAGTGACAGTAACGCAGACACCTTGGCTGTTCCAACACACAGTTGTACATGTTATACTGTTCCAACATAGAATACATACATATTATTATTTATATGTACTGCGTGCACACTTAAAAGTCCTACTCAGGAGTGTAGATCCTAAATACAGTATAAACAAAAGAATTTACCACAGAACTATGTACCTAAACCTCCTTGCTTGTTTGTAGACGAGAAAACTCAAGAATTGTTTGGATGCAGCAGGATTTGCTAATAATGTCTGGTGCGATCATTGCGACATGTTTCATGAGAACTGTCTACCACAAAGATACACACAGAACTTGTACAAAGATAAAGTACAGAAATAATCCTGTGAAGCAATGAGTAAAAAATCCACTGTTGTATCTTACCTAACATCAGTATGACTTAACATTTGGCAGGAAATAGGCAAATTATGCATGCCCTATCTACTTTGTCACAAAACCATCAAATGCCGCTGAATTATTTGTAGTCTTGCGTGTTTTACTTACTTTGGGATTTCCAGAAATGGCATTACCAGGTCAGCCAAGACCTTCCAGCTAAAAAAGTTACATAATTCCTGGAAGTTACATTTTCTGATAATCACATTAAAACATAACACTGTCTTTTATTACATGCCTTTCACTCCATAGAACCACAAATTGCTCTGCAGGTTGTTTATGTATCTTTCCTTATGTATAAGGATAGTGAATGTGACATCTCCTCTCTGCCATCAGCATTACATACCATGTTTAGGAAAGGAAATTAAGAGTAATGTAATCCTATGAAATTACAGGGCAATTTTGCATAGGAAGAATGTGATCACTCAAAGACAATTTATCAAGGAACAGGCTCTGCAGACATTTCCCATGAGTTCTTTTCTGATATTTCAGTCAAGATCTACTTTCTCTGAAAGACAACATACAAGAAAAAGTGTTTTCTTAGCATCTACTGCAGAAAAATGTTATACCTCTCATTTCCTTCCTACATACTTGGAAATCTCTCCATCAAATATAAGACTTACACTATGAAATCTAACATGATGGCAGCTGAAATTAATGTGGCTGCAAAGTTTGTCTGTCAGGCCAGAGTTTCTGAAGTTCTTCTGGATACATTTCATTTTTACAATTGCACAAAGCATTTTCAAAGAGGACTTTACAGTTCACACAAGGATGCTTACTAGGCAGGGGAATACTTGGGTAATAAGTTAAAGAATATGTTCTTTTGCATTGCTGGATGTAAAATTCAATGTCTGGAGCAGAAACGTAACTTTTGTGGTCAAGGCTGTAACTGTGGGTTTAATGAATAGTCCCCAAAAGTTTTGTTGTTAAGCTTCATTTAAAAAACACACCTGGTAACAGCAAATAAGTGCACTGATAAGTTTAATAGCTTACAGTATTTCATTTAGCTTGAGGCAGAACTGTTAAACAATTTTATTTAAAAAAAAAAAAAAAACAACAAACAAAACGAAACTTTTAGCAAACTTGTGCAAGAATCCCCTTACTGTATCCAAATAAACCTGAACTACCAGTTTTTCCATCAATCTGGATAGAAAGATAGTGAAAATGATTGACTAATGTCTTCCAGGTGCCTTGTTCCTTGCTAAAGAGCTGTGTAGTGGGGTAGGTGTCAGTAGTCCCAAGAGTGATGTGGGATGAGTGCACTTGTATTAGGCTCCTGGGAGCTCAGGGAACAACCGCTGCAACACTGGAGAGATATTGGGAAAACAAGGAGTGACTAACCAAGGTGGTATAGAAAGGTCCTGCAGACACATTTGGAGGAGCTGTGGGCAGGCAGGAATGTCTGCAAGTCTGCAGCGTGCTGCTGTCTGTCATGACCTGGATTGGGAACCCAGAGAGTCACAACGGTTCTGTGATCCCCTTGGGTTAAATTAAAGTGAAACAACACCCAACGACCAGCTAAAATGGTTTACTTGTGGTAGAAAACAATTTAAACTTGGAAAAAGATAATAAGGAATGTGATCTCTTATAAACCTACAAGAAAGAAAAGAAAGGAAAGGAAACATAAAGAAAGGAGTGAAAGAGAGTCAAAGAAAACCGGATCACCACCCCTGGATCCAGCATTCTCTCAGGTCTGGTAATCTTGAGTGGTGGGTGTGCACACAGCAAAGTTTTCTGTCACCTTTTAAATTCATGTTATCAGCTGATTAGCATACTGGACAGAGAGGGGCAGGTATTCCATAAACGCATTTCCATGGGAGATGAGGAAAAAGGTGGAGCATGGGTTCTGCATGTGCATTGAGGGGGAATGGGGTGCACCACTCCTCGTCCTATTGAGTCAGTGGTCGTACTCACCCTGACAACCTTTGGCTTTGCCTCTGTTCCCACAGAATTTTGCTCATTTGATGATTTTTGAGCAGCCATCTGGCTTTTGGGGCAGAAATGCTCACCACTTACCGGTTCTTATCACATCTTCAATGGTGAACTTGGGAAGTCGTTAGCAAGGCCTGCATGGTGTCTGGTGGTCACAGTGGAGCCACATAGTATAGGGTTTACACAATGAAGCCAATGATTAGCAGCCCTTGTGCTTGAGGGGAAACATTTGGTTTCACTCAGTCCCTGTTTCCCCCCTTTGAGGTTTAAGGAGTCTGTCAATACAACTGGAGGGAGTGGGAGGGTGCATCCTTCAGTACACTCCCGCTTCCTCGGGTGACATTCCTTAGGCTATTCACAAAGGCCACAACTTGTCCTTGAGCTTTTCCATGTCAATGAATGTTTGAGGCATTACTTCCTTCAGTTCCTTACACTGTTGGACAGGAGTTACACTCTTGGTCTACCAGAAAGGAAGAAGGCAGTGATGTCAGGGCTGCAGCCGATGCTAGTTTTCGCTCCTCTCTTACCATGATCTTACAAGTCAGGTTCACTCAGCAACATGCTCTTACTGTCATCAGCCCTTTCCTCAGGCTCAGTGAAGGGGAGGCAGATAGCACAGCTAGAGGATACAGTCGTGGTAAGGAGAATGGGCTCTGTTCTCCGGCTCTGTGAGCAAGCGGTGCGGCTCAGATCACATCCATGCATAGCAGTGGCCACGGATGAGTTCCCTTCAGCCAAAACCAGTGCAGCAGCTTTTTCTATACTGCTTATTATAAATAGTCCCTAGTGCAAGTTATACCCTAAATTGTGTCTGGACATTGTCTTGGAGAGTGCCACTTGGCATGCTAACAGTTAAGCACTCACATGCTCAATCTCCCTTCTCTTCTTCTCTTGCCTCCTCCTCCCAGTTAGGAAAGACTTTACTAAGGGTCCCTTTTTAGGTGCAGGTACTGAACCAGCATTGCACAGATTTTCAGGTTATTTTAGATCTCAGTGAGGATTTGCTTCAAAAATACCATGCCCTTCTTTGCTGATAACAACACAAATGTCATACAGCTTCTGGCACCAGTCAATTTAAGAATTTCCAACTCAAGTAAATCTTATATAGCTAATTAAAACACCATCCCATAGGATTAATTAAATCCCCTACATAAAATTACTGCACATAGGTCTTTCTAACTGTCAGATTAACCCCGCCTGATGCAATTAATTTGGAAGATGAAATTGTATTCAAATTAAAAGTAGATTATAGGTACTTTATAAAAACAGTGCCTGGACACTGATGAATTTGTAGCAGCAGGTAGCTATAATTAGTGCAGGATTCAGGGTTCACCAACTCATTAATTTAAGACATCTTAATCATTTTTTAATTTTAAATTATTGACGCAAAAAGAAATATTTTCTGCTTTAAATCATCTTTAAATCTTACTTAATATTTCTGTAGTATGTTAAGTACATGACAGTGTCTAAGGAAAATTCTCCTTGAGTTAAATGAGCCTGGTATCAGAATTTGCAATGCAGAGTTAAAGTCACTGGGCCAGAGTCTCTGGTGTGTTAGTGTCAGTGTGTGCTACACATCCTAACCAGTTTAGGGACTTCATGGATCTGGACACAGTGCTGAAATGTCTTAATCTTGATGTATTTATACTCTGTAAGGTGGGAAATACTACTATCCCCATTCTGTGTATAGAATTAGACAAAAGGAAACTAGTATTTGATTCTTCAGAGTGTTAGCCAGTTACTACTCTCTGAAATATTGAAATGACACACTTAAATGTCTTTATGTACCAATGCTTAAATGATTGATGGGGTCTCTTCAATAAGCCCTGACTGGATGTATTCTCCTGAATGCTAAATCAATGCCCTATCCAGCCTTCTTAGTCCAGAAATACTGTAGAGTGCTTTAAAGTAGATGAAACAAAGGAATCTTGTTTTGGAAGTGGGCCCTGCCACTGTTTGTCAGCTGACATCAGATGATGTTAATCTCCCCAGTTTCAGTTGTCCTGGATAAGAAAGCCTAAATCTGAAGAGGGAATGGTAGGGCAGAGCAGACAAGTGTGGCCTGTAAATTTAAAAATATAAGTGACCACTCTGCAACTTTCACTTACTGAGTTGCGTTTATAATACCTTTTTTTTTTTTTTTTAAATCCCTGATATAAAATATGTTTATCTTTTAAGGAGCATGGAAATGTAATGATATGGACATACAGCCTCATGTGCTTACTAACGTGAATGGAATGTAACTGCCTAAACCTTCAGGTCACTCTGTACGTGCCAGTGAAAAGAACAAAACTTCATATCGCACCATTCTTCCCCCACTCTTTAAAAGAGAGTTGAGACTCCCTCAGTGTCTGGTGGTGTTTATATTATTTTCGGTTTCATCAGCATTCATGTCACATAGGTAGGTATTTCAGCTTTCATTATAAACTTTAATGAAGCGTGTTCCTACTCTTGGTGATAATGACTGCCTTTCCAGGCTTAATGATAGGAAAGTCCTAGTGAGTTATCAAGCCTGTCTCCCAAAACCGTTCCCTAGAGTACCTTTTAATTTAAGAGTCCCAAGTAACAGAGTTTCTACAGCTTCCCTTGAGAGACTTTGCAGATCATTCGGTTTGCTCTCAGGAGTTTTTCTGGATGTTCATCCCAGATCTTCATATCCTTAAATTAATCCAGTTACTTCTTTAAATCAACCAGAACTTTTATTATGGAGCTGACAATCAGAAAAGGAGAAGAAAGAAAACTAAAGAAAATACCTAGCAGGAAATGACTACTGTGTATGGCCACTTCCGTCTGTCTGCTGTTTCTCCATCCAGGTATGTCTACACCCCTCATTTCTACAGCATCTATGAACACTTTCAAGATTTTTTTTCTGGAAAAAAAGAATATTTGCATTTATCATAATCACTGGCTTTCTTCCAGGTAAACAATGTAAAGTGTCTGCATGCCACCATGAGGGACAGACACACATACTTTGGTGATGCTTTTAGATGAGGAAAGAGAAACGAGGCTCCGTGGCCAGTTTTCTGTTTGCAGCTTTCAACAGAGGTGCTACACACAGGGGTTTGTCTGTGGAGCAAAGAGCCCTGTGCTCCCGGCAGCTTCAGGTGGAAAATTGTGTAAGAAACAGTCTCACGGTGAACTCTATCTCAACACAAGACAGAATCTAAATGATGGTCTATGCCTGTATTATCACCACACCGACAGAGAAATTCTAATTTTACGCCAACACAGTTGTTTTCTTTGCTGACTCTGATTAGAGAAGGACAAAACTGATTATTCTGAGCTTCCTTGTTTACCCCTGCCCTTTTTGTGTCACCTGTGAATTTTAAAAATTTAATTGCTAATCCAGCTGTTTGGGACTTCATTATCACAAAGTAGGAGCCACATAAATGATAAAATTTACAATTTAAATTTCATGTACTTTTCTGGAATTTTTTCTGTTGTCATGTACTCATTCAGATCAGTATATGATATATGATGTTTGAGGTATAAAGGAGAAACTATTTAAAACAACAATTCAGAAAAAATACATGCTTATATGGTGCCCTAAGAAAGCAAGGGGCTAATTTGATAGAACTGAATAAAGTTGGTGAGAATTTTTTTTTTTTTTTGATAGGGGGAGATTATTTGAAAAATATCTGTTTATTGAACTGGATTATTTTTCCTAAAGGGCTTCATGTTTGAACTTTTCGCAAGGGAAACTTCTTCAGGGAAGCATCCTGAGCAAAGTTCAGTTGGATTTTTTTATGCTGGATCTTCCATGGCCTTGGGAATTTGATGTATCCTTTTCTGTCCAAATCTTTACTTTTTTTTTTCCCACCCCCTTCTCCATTAATTAGTGTAACTCACATAAAAAAGGTAGGGGAAACTGTCTCAATCACCTTTAGAAACAACTTTGAAGTAAAAAAAAAAAAAAAAAAAATTGCAGTAGAGGACTTACAGTATAACTTAGTGGTACAATCTAGTGGCTCTTTTTCCAACACTTACTAATAGTTTTTTTTTTAAATGGATAGTTTCTATAATTTATGATGAAGATCTACCTTTCTTATGAATCTTTGGTATGTACAGTAACACTAGGGTTATTTTTCAGAGGGATCACTCTGAATTTATCTGCTTTGTTTATAAATGTCCAGTCTTGTTTTAAATGATGTAATATTTTGGCCTCAATATTTTGTAACAAAGAATCACAGATCCCTTGTCATTTGCCTGAATAGAGCTTGTTCTTTTGTAATCTTCTTCCAAGAACACAGGAAAGAGACAAAAATATTTTCAGAAAGCTTGAAAATGGAGACTTCAGCCTCACATCACTAGCTCAAGATGTCAGACTGGTTCAGTTATCTGTCCAAGCTTTTTGATTCTCACCTCAATCAAAGCCAAATGCTAAAAGTTTTGAAGTTCACCATTTCCTGCTGTGACTGTAAGATTTGTTAGAACATCTTATGCCCTTTTCAGTGCAAACAGTTTGCTGAGCTATCAAGCTGAGCTACCTTATGAAGAAAGGTTTTGCAAGCAGAAAAATCACTGTATCTGAAATAAAGTGTCAGATAAATCAACATGACAGCTATGTGGAGTGTCAGAAATCCAAAGACTTTTTTGAGTCTGAAGTCTATTTCCATGTATCCTCCTCTGTCTGATATGACATTAAGTTGCTGTGTATAGATAACCTGCATAAGTGATCTAACATCTGTGATGTGCAACACACAGCCCCTGTAGAGTGGCAGCTGCAGCAAGAAATAGCTGACTTCTACCAAATGAGGGTCACTAAAGATGTAAATCAGTATCAGGAAACAGGAAAGAATGGTAATGAAAGGGAACATTAACTGCATCAAAAGCACTCTTAAATGCTCTTATTCAAAAAATTTTCACCCTTTTCTAAACTTATGGATTCTATTATAGCTAAACTGAAAAACTGTGTTGACCCTGTCACAACCACTTGCACAAATTTTAGTTAATCCGTTTTAATGAACCCTGGTGATGTATAATAAATGTTATGTATGGACTACATATTACATTTGAATGAAATTGAAGCTGTGCACTTTATACTTGCATGTTATGTACTGGTACATTTGTGGAGAACATCTGCAAAGATGTTATTGCTAGCTGTGTGCCTTGCTGCTCTGGTAATCCATCATGGTTCTGATTTCTCTGTTTCTAGATGGTGCATAAGAAAAGCAAGGTGATGAGTCTTTTTTTTGGACATTTCTGCCTGTTTGTTTTGATGTCATTTGTTGTTACCTTATTTTTAACAGGCAAGAAGATCAGGGTTGTCTCTTCAAGACAAACAAGGTCTGAACTAAACAAATATTAGTGTATCAAGGCTGGTTTGTTTTGCGCTGTAGTTTCAAGAGAAACCAGGGTTTCATTATGCATTTTGACTTGGTGATGCAAACTTGTTTCTCTGAGGAGTTTAATACCCAGTTGCTTAGAAACAATCTTGAAAAAAGACTTTTCCTGATAGATCAAACTGCAGAAAAAAAAAAAAAAAAAAAAAAAAAAAAAAATACAAAGAAAAGCCCTTCGATAATTCTAGAGAGTCAAAAAAAAAAAAGACAGGTGTAATGATAGCAGAAAAAAAAATAGCATTGCCATAATTAAGATAATCCTGTGATTGCCGCTTACAGTGACATGGCAGATAGCACCAGGGAAATGTGAGTATTTCTCTTTCTTTCTGGGCTAGATAAAAGACATGTGCCTGCCAATGGACAGAAAAAGATCACTTTCACAATGGGCCAGTCACTTAGACGGTTCAGCGCATAGCATATGTTGCAAAGTTGCCTGATGCTTTAAAGCAATATCTGGTTGAACCAGACAATAACTGCAGTCCACATTGTGCTATCCAGCCACTTCACATATATCTCCATGACAAAGCACAATAAAGCACTCCACCACCACAGCAAGTGTGACATACTCATGCTTTGTACATATTCAAACACTGGCACTCAGTAGGAAGAGTTATGACTTACAGGTTAAGACTGGCAAGGAAAAAGAGCCCTTGCAGACCTACAAAGAATAACCATCTGGACAACAAGTCTGCCTCCAGTAATGTTGGATCTTCATCTGGGCTGTGGTTAAGTACTGTCTCTCCATAATAGCAAGTTCTTCAGCTCAGTGAAGTATCTCCAGGCAGTAAGATCCTGCTCACCTGAGGATTTCAAATGACTGCTGACATTGCACATTTTTTATTCAAGGAGTCATTTCTGTAGAACTTTGTGGGAGCTTGAACCTTTTTGCACCTTCACTGTATTACCCTACCCATGATCTGCTCCTGTGGTGACTCACAACCCTGACTCTCGCAAGCAATGAATGTAGTTTCAGCAAGTCCCCTCTTGGCAAAGTGGCCTGCAAGGCTGTTTCAGTGACCCTCTTGTTTCTGCTTCATCAATAGGACTCTGGTTGATCTAGACCTTTGCTTACTATGGATTCTCCATCACCATAGGAGATAGGATTTGCATTACTATCTTGTTACCATCCCAAGACAGACATAACTAAATGTTTAGAGACTGTCTGAAATAACCAAAAGCTTTCTTAAAGCACACTGATCCTAGGAAAAATTCCTGGCAGGCATGAACACAAAGAAATAACTCAATGCCTGCTGCTGTGCTGCTTGGCACTACATGGGAGTGAGGGAACCAACTACTGCAGGAGATTGGAGGATGACCAGACCGTTTGGGGATTGCCAGCAAATTCCACTATGCCACAAAATTTTATTACAGGCAGGGAGCTGAAAGAAACAGTATAATTATAATGTAAAAACAATTCTCTTTTTAGTTCACATGCAATACTCATTGATTGGCACAAGGTATTTGCAACATGTTGGTGCTTCATATTATTGACAGTTAAGAGAGGTATGGAGAGATATAAGGAGTGATTTGTAAACTTTCAGACTGGAGGTACTTACCTTGCACTCGCTGTCAAAAAATTTTAGGTAATATTGCCTATTATTTCTCCCTTAAGTGACTTGCTTATTGTAACATAGGAAGTGGGATTCTAGCCTGTCTAAAACTGATCAAAAAGAAAGACAGGAAAGAATAAATATGGGATTATTGTTCTTCTCATAAAAAAGGTATTTTCAGGATATACTATACTGAGGATCGCTGCTTAAGGGACTTCTTCACATCCAGTGAGGTGAAGCATGAAAGCTGATCTTTTTGAGGTTTTTTTTTTTTATTGAACTCTTGGTCACAAATTGCCCTTTATTCTACATGCGTCTCTGATTGTTATTGTTCAGGACAAAGATATCTCAAAGTCTTTGGTGAACAGGTAGATTCAAATTTTCTCCTCTTCCTTCTTTTTATGTAATAGATAAATACAACCTGTGAACAACCACTGAATTTTAGCTAGAATTTTAGCTAGAATTTTAAATATAGAATTTCTGAAGGAAGATGGTCTATCATTATTCTGTTTAATGCCTCTAGCATGTAGGTTCTCATTTCATATGAAGCTGTAGCTAAAGTGTAAAACAACATAGATAATATAAAATGCTTTCAATGGATTATAAAATATTACTCACACAATGACATGTTTTCTATGTTAACATTTTTACAGCACTGCAGGAGTCAATCAGAATCAAGGAAAGGGGCTGACTGGGCAGAAGGAAAATGAAATTTTAATGAATAATAAGAGAGTAAGTTAAACTGCACTTATTTAGAAATTAACACCTTTTTGCTGCATTAATAGATCAACTAATAGATCAAAGGTTTGTAAATGTCGAGAGAAAGAGGTGGATGTCTGCGTCATTAAATGCTATATTTATTTCTACAAACACAGATCATCAAACCTGAAGGATTTATTGTAATAGTGTATACTTCTTCCTAACAGACCATAGGATATTTTTATTTAAACTAGAACATCACATTTAAAGAGAGAAGGAAAAAAAAAAACAAACAAAAAAACCCAACAAAACCAAAACAAATCAAAAAAAAAAAAACCAAACCAAAAACCCACCAGCCAAACAAACCACAAAACAAGCTTCCATTTTTTTGCCTTAATCCTTCAAAACACTAGAGAAATCCTGACAATGAATAATTATCCTGTTACTACTCTCCCTAAGCAGATATTTGTTAGGCTGCACTGCTGGGTCACAGTCTGCTGGGCTGTGGGCTACAGACTGGCAACTCTGGGACATTGAAAAGGCATAAACATAGCCATAGATATGGCTTCTAAATAATCCAGCTGCTTAGAAGTACATGTTCATTTTTAGTGTCTTGCAAAATTCCAGGAAAACCTTTTTGTCTGTATATTTATTGAGGTTAAGCAGAAATAAAGGACAAGAGTGTAAGATTTCTTACTGAAAGAAACCTCATGGTAACTTTTCCCTTCTGACACCCTCAGGAGATTCCACTAGCATTCCCAGAATTCTTAACACTATAAACGAGAAGATGGATGGCCACTGTATATATTGCCTACACAAAATTTATTAATGGCACATAATTTTTCAAATAACTAATTTTTCATAATAACAGAAATATTATTATTTCTGAAAATGCATAAAGCCTTTACACTGCCTTTACCACCATTTCTTCAGCACATCAGAGGATTCTTTGAGGTATATCAGTGTTTTTCCTGGTTCCTAAAATATTTCTTCTTTGTCTCCTCAGAGCCCTGGATTCAAGTGATATCAGCCAATTTAATATGAGTTTGCTTGGCTAGTTCTCAGTTGCATCACTTGATATGAAACTGTGAACCTTGTTCCCCATCAGTGTTTTCTGTGTTTCTGTGAGAATATTGCATGATTCCAAGCAATAACATCAACACATTGTACACTGCATTGAATTTTTCATTCAATGAACTTCAGCCTTAAGAATGTTAAAAGTAATATCATCTCCCTAGCTCTGCTCAGGAGTCTTTGCTTCAGTCACATCTTGTTTGATGTTTTTGAGCTAAAGTACAGTTAAGTATCATGCTACTTCTTTATATCCAAACGTCTCTGACAGTTTTACAAATGATACCCTGCTTTGGTCTTTCATTGATTTTGTTACCCTTGATATTTTTTGTAAGGTAAATGATCTATACTAAATATTCTATGTGAGGGGTGGTGGAAGCATTAGCAGAAAAGGCAAAAACATCCCTCAGAAAGTCAAGATCTTATTTGGATATTGGTTGTACAATTTAAGCATGTTCATCTTCCTGAGACATACCAGACACCGAGTCCAGTTCAAAGGTTTCCTTGGTGATAAAGACAAAAGATAGGATGGTCCTTTCCCTTGCTTGCTGAGGTGCAGAGGGTCTTTCCCAGTCAGTATCTCCTCTGAAAAGCTGTCATTGTCAATATTACTGTGGCTGGAGGATGAGTGACTGCCAGCAGCAGATTTTTTGCATAGTCCTGCTAGCAGGAGCTACAGCCCATGCTCTGGCTTCAAGTCTGAACTCACAGATCAGCCACATCATGTTTAACCTTGGGATTGAGAAGCAAAAAATTCTCCTCTGTTTTACTAATTGGCTTCTACAACTATGGCTTCAAGATGTTAAAAAAGCCCAAAACACACAAACAAACAGAAAACCTGTCTGCAACTTCATTGGCTTTATTATTGCCCTGAAGTGTCTTTTATAGGAGGAATACCACCTGATGGAAGGAACTTACTTCTGTCTGACCAATGCTGACAGTTAATTTGAAAGACTCACTTGACAATAAAGGTCAGAAATACATTTAATAGCTTCTAGTCAGAGCTGCTGATGGTCAAGGGCTCTTCTGGTCTGAAGTCTGTCTCACTTCTATTAGTACTAAGATTTCTCTGATATCATACTTATGAACCACAAGGTAATAAAGATGTTTCTCTCTTAGTGGTAAGCTACAAGAGACCTACTCTAAAAGGCCACTCAGTGACCTGAGCCAATTCGCTATTTGTACTAAGAATCTTAAAAAACCTCAACCAAACAAAAATAAACCCAAATTCTATTTTTCTACCTCTGCAAAGAACAGGCTGATGTCTCACAGTAAACAAGGGCGGAAATACTTTAAGTCACAGAATTGACAGTACTACAAGTAGGGAAAAATAACCCCTTGTCTCAGCAGTTGAATTTGGGTTGTATCTCAGTGCTTTTGGAGCCACATCCTCGGAAATTTGAAACCCACATGAAACTTCCTCATTGACAAATACATTTGGGAAAACATTTTTCATTTAGGAATATTGTACATAGAATCTACTTCTATACTACCATCTCCATAAATTTATGCTAATGTAAAATTTTATCAAATTAAAATAAAACACAATAGATCTTTTACTTTGGTATTGTAAAGAGGTTAACTATGCAGAGTATAGAAGAAAGGTGGTCCATGGGCAGGAGTTAAGACAAATCAAACACTTGTAATGCTTTGATCAGTGATCCATATGCATCGAGTTTCAATTACATATACCAAATTTTATCTTAACGTGTCTGAATATATATTTAAGTCACATTAAAGAGAAATTTAATACCACCACTTTATCATTAAACAGAAAAAAAGAGATTTTCAGAGAACCAGTAATGGTTCCAAAATCTTGAAGGATTTTATTAAAAATATTCTTGGTTTTGTTTTTTCATATTTTTCCCTAAAGAGTTATTTTGGAAGAAATTATTTGAATCAAAATGGGAAACAGTTGTCAGAACTCCAGTTATAGCAAACAAATTAAGCCTGTTAACTAGACTGATAAAAATAGATTTGGGGCAGTATGCTCTATGTTATAATTATAGACATGTTTACAAATATATGGGAAAAAAAAAAAAAAGAAAATATTTTTTCCATTAGTATGTTTTATAATACATTATACAATGGAATAACACGTTCAGTTGAAAATTTCACCATGTTTCAGAGAGCACCATTATTACAGCTTTAATACGGATGTTTAATCATTAACATTCTTGTCTGAAATAATAAAAGGATATGAACCCAGAAGAATTTAAACTTTAACAGCTTCTAAATCTCAGCTTTCAAAGAACTGTTGACTTTCTTGACTTCCAGCTGACAGAAAGGAAGTGGACAAAATAAACTTCCTCAAATAGTGATTGGCGTTTATTTAAATCAGAATGCCAAAGCAGCCACAGTGAATTTCCCTACACAATTCCAGAAAGACTAAGAACTACTCAACTAGGGAGTTAAACACATCTCCAGGAAAATAAGTTATTATTTCTAGAATAAGAGAAATCAATTTTAAAGTTTAAAAAAAGTTCTCAGAAACTGGATTTTTACATAGTTGGTATGGAATTGATATTGATATACTTGATTTATTTGAAACTCTGGCAATGATGAAGTTAAATGAAGTAGCATGAAGTTCAGGAAAAGAAATTACAGATTCACAGAGCTCATTAACAACAGTTGAAGAAAGGATGTATAGTAGTCACTATTTGTGTAACCTATTAAAATGTCCTAATTTAATTATTTACCTGAACCTTTGACTACTTGGATCATTATTATTATCTCTCTTAGGCACAGAGACTATTACAGATATGTCCTAACTGCTAACTTGTGTTGTAACAAAGAAAAATTAGCTAATAATAAAATAGGTTTAAAACTGCTCTGCATTTGACAAGTAGAATTTATATAATATAAATTGTTGTGTTATTTTAGGTCTATGCATATACTACTTATATCCTATTCCTGCCAAGCAAGATAACTCAGTACTCAGTCATTCCACATGCTGTTGGGTTTGCTGGTTCATTTACTTGCAGGTCTTGTATACAATGATGTTTCTAAAACTATAAGAATGCAAATGTCTGCTCAAATTTTAATAAGATCATTCCTCAACACTAAAGTCTTTTAGTACTAAATACTGAAGTATATTGTCTATATATTTTAATCAAACTGAATTTGAAAGTATTCAGTTTTTATTTAATCCCTGATCTCTGGCACAACTTATAAATTGTTTCAGATTTGTCCTTGCTCATGAGGAATGATTTGTGGATTATAGGATACCATGAAGCAGGATGGGGCAGTGTGCATATGCTTATGAATCATTTTGGACTTAATATCTCTCCATGGTTGTTTTTCACTGCAGGGAAGTGCAGCTGATGACCTTTGTAGCCTAATAATTAATGGAAAGACAGAATGCAGTCATCAAGATAAGAATCCATATGATGAATTCTTACTAAATTGCATTTAGATTTGTTCATTAAAACCTTTTTTCATTAAAAACTTTTTGTTTGTTTGTTTGTTTGTTTTTTTTCTTCCCCACTATTTTATGATCTGCAGTATTTCTGTACTTACAGAAACCACTTTTACTTCTTTGGTGACTAAGAAAGAAAGTGAGATTTTTATTTCATCTTCATCAAGAAAATGGTATGACACATTTTTTTGAAGATGTTGCTAAAGTATTTGATCAGCAGCAGACTTTGAGGTGTTACTTAACATCAGAAGCTAGTTAGGAAGTTGTGAAAAAAAGATTCTGGATGGTATATGTATATTCCCTGTCTATTAATCTAACACATGTAGTCAACTTCAAAACATTCCTTTAATGTCCTTCCTCTTCTCAGCAAAGGTACAAGAAATCTTATGTTGTAAAACAAGAATACTGCAACAGAAGCACACACTCTTAAATTCAGTATTTGGGCTAAAAGTGATAATGCATATGGAAAGGACAAACATTTTACCTTCCACCAACCCTCTGACATCTCAAGGACATGTCAACACTCAGTACAGGAGAGGGGATCTGTACAATGGACTGTGATTCACTAGCCATCGATTACCATGTTTCTTCCTTTGTTCATCTTTAACAAAAAGTCCTCACCCTGGCTGTGTTTCAGAAAGCAAAGAAATGGAATGACGAACACACAAGTCACTGAGTTATAAAATCCGGTGTCTAGGAGAAAATACACATTTTCAGGGTTTGATGTTAATCATGAATTAGCTCCTGTATAATCTTTTGGCATTCTGCTTTCTTGCTCAGTAGAATATTTTGTTCAAAGGGTGGGGGGTTTTGAGAAATATGTTAATGAGTTAAATCTGCTGCAAATTAATCTACCCAGGTAAATGATAAACAAAGTTTAAGTCTTCTTTCTTCAACTATCAACTTCACTGGCTGTTCTGATTTATTTTCCCTGGGCAATTTTCTTTCACTGGGTTTTTAGTAGAAAGTTCAGGCTCTTTGCTCACTGGAGTAGAGTCTGCCTGCCATCTTCATGGGCTCATGCCTCATTCATTGCTCCATGCAAGTCTAAAAGACATAATGCTATATCTCAAAGATGCAATTTGCTCTGATTTTTCAGAGATCGTTACATATTTCACTAATAAATTCAATATGGAGCCTATATGATCTCAGTGTGATCCCCACAGAGATGCAAATGCACTAGTATTATTAAAATATGATTAATGATGGCTAGTCAGATGGTAGTTAATGATGGTTAATTGTTTTTTAAGTGTACAGGTATCTCTTCCAGTCCAAATTGATACAATTTTTCCTTCCTACCAGCTGTTGACTCCAGAAATTCTTTGTAGATTTAGAATGTCTGTCACCGAAGGTGCCTCATAACCTTGAGAAGTAGCTGGATCTTATGCTGATTGTGTACTCTTCCATATGGTAGCACTGAGAGGTCTTCTCTAAATTTTTAATACATTCTTCATGTACATTTGATCACAGTGAAAACTGAATTTACAACATTTGTGTTTCCCTTTATGAGACGATCCTTCCACCTCCTGGGTTTACTTTATGGGTCATGATGGCCCTTTGCATTGGCAGCAGTGTGAGCTAAACAACACTGCTTCCTTGTTTCTCTTCTGAGTGGGAATTTCTACAGTGCAGTTGGCTATTTTCCTTCTGCATAGATAGCATCCATATGCTGACTTTTTTTCTGCTCTATTTAATATTTTCTTTATTCTGGGATCTTTTCCAATTTAGCTGTGTAAGAGGTGGCCGCCTTTAGTCTGTTGCTGTGGCTATTATACTGTTCTAAAACACAGACATTTTGAAAAAGGCCAGTGTAAACCTTGAAGAATGAAGAAGTCTGAGGAATAAGAAATGTAACAGAGAATACAGAAAAAATTAACATCTACTGCTGCACATGACAAAACAACAGGAAGGAAAATTGCTTAGTCAGAATCAATCAGCAACAGGAGATATAAAATAATTGCACAGAAGGCTCAGACACATGTTCAAATTACCTCTGCTCAACAAGTTTCTGAGCATGAATTGAACCAGTGTAATTGTCTGTGTTCTTAGCCCATGGCAACAAAACATCTAGAAACTTTGCTTAACCTGTTTTCATTGCAAGTTCAATCAAGTTGCATTATTTTGCTTTTGCTGTGTGCTAAAGGCTTGCACATTAAAAGGAGATTAAAACTGTCACACTTTTGCCTGTTAACCTATGGGAATATATTTTGTTTTCCGATATGTTAAGTAGGGACTTGTTTTTATTAACTGTAGTATACTGTTTTAACATTTATTTATTTTATTTATTTACTCCAAACATCCACTGGCTGCATATGAATCTGAAGTGGCACTGCACAGACATTATAAAACCTGTCAGTCAGTGGCAAGATGGTAATTTGTGCTGTCCCAACAATCACTGGATTTCTGCATGTGATTGTCATGGTGACTCTACGCTGGTAAAAAATTATATTATAATCCCCATTTCCAAACAGAAAAAGAAGGTAAGATCTTCTGATTTATTCACACAGCGATGCTATGCGTGGCTTGTCAATGAATCCAAAGCCTGAAGTTCAGTGCAGACCAATCTTCTTTCTGAGGATGCCATGTGCTTATTTCTTGTTTTGTTACATATTAATAAACTGATAATACAAAGTGTGTCTGACATTGAAAGTTTCAACAGATTGGAAGAGATAAAAATGTATAAACTGAAAGCAAGTCTTTTAAAACTGAGACCTAAAAGGAGATGTGATCTCTGAAACAGACTGCTGGTAAAATTGCACAACTGTATTACTTAAGCTAATTACAGTCACATTAGTGTCTTCCTGAAAAATGGTAGTTTATTGGCTGTGTTTATCTGATTTCTGTACTGGAAGCTGGAGGAATAAAATTAGTATTGACATGTACATCAGTAGTCACATAGACATCACTAAGGAGAGGACACCTTCTAGTGGAAATCAGAGGTCAGGGAGCTCCGTCAAATTCATCACGAACTAAAACATGACTCAGTCTCACTGAAAGCATGTAAAATGTGCTTTGGAATCGTGGAGGGGAAGAATACTAGTCATGCTATTTACTCTTTACTCTTATAAATATAAGGTATGATTTTTGCCCACCCTGTTTATTTTTTTTAACTATTTTTGTTCATTATTATAACTTCTTTCATTTCATGTGGGTGAAAATGAGGCACAGTCATGGCTGATAAAAAACAAACACAAACAAGTAGATTAAGGCAGTGGAAACAAATTTTGGCTGAATCCAATACCAAGTCAGACTACTGAAGTGGTGCTTTTTTTTTTTTTTTATGTTTAAACCAGAATAAAGTTGAAATAACTTGACTATATTATCTCTTGTTTCTGCTCCACCTACATTTCTCCATTCTCCTTTTCCAACTGCTTATGAATACAAAAGTCATTTGTATATCTTCACTAGAACCTCAAGTAGCACTTCCACAATTAAGATACATTTAATCTAGAAATGTAGAGAGCTGTAGTTGAAATAGGACAATAAAATGGATAGATTGTGGAATGTTAAACTGAAGTTACATTACCAGGGAGGCAGCATACCAACTCTAGCAATTTGCATGGTAAGCTAAAATTCTGAGCAGGAATGTCTTGCAGGTGGTAGATCAGATCTCCAGAAGAAACCTCTACATACCTCACAAAATTGGTTAATTGGCATGTGTGGTAAATCTGAAGTGTCCAGGATGTGATGGACTCATGGTACAGATCAGTTGCACATATGCAATAGATTTGTCACAGTTTGACAATTGCCATATTAGTCAACGTTGGCAAGTGTAAATGGGACTTAGTCAAGCTGACAACAAATTCATTATGTAGGACACACCGAAAATATTTTTTGGACCATGTTAAAAATGAGATGTCTTCCAGATAAATCTGATCTATACCATTTTTTTCTTAATTTCTTTTCTAAGACAAGAAAAAACAAAAAGACTGTTTTCCCCTCCACAGAAAATTTATCTAATAGAAATATTTGGGATTATATTAATCCTCAAATTGTGATTAAAAATGTATAGTTTGTTTTTCTTGGACTTCAAGAAGCAAATATATATAACCACAGATAAACAATAATCTCCCCTATATTAGTAAAAACTGGTCTAGAATTAACCTTTTTATATTAAGCTTCACAAAACCAAAATTTGCTCCATATGAATATTTACATGCTAATAGCCCATATGTAATATCAATTTTCAGTGTGCTACAATTTAATAGAAAGAAGAAAAAACAACTGTTAGAAAAACAATAAGATGATGAATGATCATTTCCATATCACAGCAAGATTAATATATGTATATAAAAATTACAGTCTTCTAACTAAGCTACAGGACTGGAAATTCATCACCACATATTTAAACATTTTTGGGAGAATGGGGGTTATTTGGTTTTTTTTTTTTTATGGGGGAGATTTTTGAGTTTTATTTTGTTGGTGTGGTGTTTTTTCTTTTTTTTTCTTTCAGCTTTTTATTTAAAATCTGCTCTTGAATTTAAGGTTCTTTTTAAATGCATACTAGAATAATTAGATGCACCACGAAGCAGCTTAAGCTAATTGAAGTGGCCACAAAAACTGTCAATGCAAATTGAGCCATCTGGATGAACAGATAAAAGCTTTGGAGACATTCAAAAGACAGGTGGCACTCAGTTACTTTCCATCTCTTCTTCACAGTATGGTTAGAAAATTGGGAGAAAGAAAAGTAAAACTCTCTAGGCCACTGAGACAAAATCTAGTATCAACAAGATATTTCTGAAAAGAACAGAGCAGGTAGCCTACAGTATTAGGGAAAGATAATGTGGTACCACATGATAACAAGAAAGAATAAATCAAGTACATAAGCTGAAGGAGCAACAACTTCTCAGTGTACAAAGCAGGATCAGGCCAAACTGTAAGATTAATTTATTTTATTTTTAATAGAGCAATAATAATTTCTTAAAACACTTGACTGGATATAGAATACTGACGAGTTTCAACTCAGTCATACATTTTGTGAAGAATTTGGCAAATCTCCTAAGTGCTAATTTTCAGAAAGTGTGAGCATTCATTTTTCTATTTCATGTCTGTAGGAATTATATGTGATCAAGGGTTCTGAAAAATCAAACTGGACTGGTTTTAAGTCTTGTTTGTAAATGATTGTGCCATTTCTTCTTCTCTTTTGTATTATATAACATGTCTATTCAGATTGCCAGGGATTATTTTTTTTTTCTTTTTTTTGTTGGATTACTGTGTGGGGTTTTCTTTTAAAAGGATGATAATTTACTGTAAACTGATATATCCCTTTGTACAGTTCAGTTTTCAGCCAGGCTTTCTAAACAATACTGTAAAAGAACATATCAAAATTAGGCAAAATTGTTCAAACCTCTTGTTCCATGAAAATAAGCTTTGTATTAAATGAAAAGTACCTGGATGGAATGTCATCTTTACAAAGCTTGTATTTTTCACACATTTACAATTTGATTGCATTTAAGGTGATTTTTTTTTTTAAAGCACAAAGAAATATTTAAATGATGTCTTTATAGCATTTCTTCTTAAGTTATTTTGCATAACCTTTCACAAAAACAGGCAAACCCCAAACACGAGCTTTCCTTTTTAAATTAACAGAAGTTTAAATTTCTCAGCCTTGAAAAAAAAATTAAAAAATCAAGTAGGTCTAAAAATAATAAATAATAACCACATGAATTACTTGGTAAATCTCAAAAAAAAAAAAAATTTCAGTCCTGATACACTTATGGATAATATTTGAGCTCACCTGGAAGAAGCCCCTGTTGAGAAAAGCCGATGTTTTCACAGCTGCTCTTTTTACTCAAAGATATATAGTTCTTTTATTGTCACTTACATGTATTGGAATAGCTTTACATTTCAAACACATTTAGATTGTTTCACATGTGCTACCCCACGTGGTTTATTCTATGAACTTTTTTAAATGAAATTTCTTCCAAGACACCTGGAGATTCTGATCATTGCAGTGTCAAGCGCTGTATGAGTACTTACAGACTGGGAGAGACATGGCATCTGATCACTGTAGAACCATCAATCTGTATTAGGTACCCAAACCCTTGGAAATCCATTAGGAGAGGAGCATCCTCTCAGGACTCCCTGCTCTTTCTCCGGTAGGTCATAGGTCTCTTGTAGGAAGGGTCCTGCCAGCTAGACTCAGGAAATGTCAACAATATATTGAGATTTACAACAAAATCAAATGGGCTTTCAGATTTAGTATTTGATGTCTTCACTGGGCTAATCCTGCAGGTCTGTTCAGGTTCAACACCTGTAATTCTTTGGAGTCTGTGACCAGAAATGATATAAGATGCTTTAAATATAATTTTCTAGTGGACAAATTTTCACACAGTGAATCAAGTCATGGAACAAGAAACTTTAAATATTAGGTCATATGGTGGATAAGAAGGCATAAGCTGCAAAAGGGACAGGCACTGTTTAGTGGGTGTCGTGGTGTAAACCTGGCTGGCAGCCAGGTTGCCTCTGTTCTCTTGAACATAGAGAGCTACTAGACAGTGTACTTCCCAGCTATAGGTGTATATATCACAGGGCATCCTTTGTTTCATGACCCCAGTTAGTAGACATACCCAGAGAAGATGATTGGTGATGGGTGCCATGGTGTTGTGCTACATGCCTGAGATATAGTCCTAGCTGTGGAATGCTACCGAGCAGAGCAGAGGCTGTTGTATGAGTCTGGATGTACAGGTAAGTTATGCTAGCTCTATACCTGTAAATAACCAAAGGTTCCCTGCCTGCAGTTTGAGAAAAAAAGCATAATGGAAAAAAGACTATGAAAAACAAGCATAGGTCTATCTGGGGCTACAGACTGCCACTAGAGGGTATTCTTGCTCACTACAATAATTTCCAGCTGAGCCTATCTCATATCAAGCACAGAAGTCATGGGACAATAAGGACAAAATAATTGAAAAAAAATATTATCTAAGTGTGACTGCATCTATCAACAGTTTTGCTCATTGCACAGACCTGAAAAGCTTCCATGAGGAAACACTGCATACTATTAAACCAGGGTCTGCTTTAGGGCAGCTGTCCTTACTCAGGTGCATATTCTTGTTTCCAGAGCCCAGCTAGAATAGACAGATCTAACAATGCTTGACACTTCACGAAATATTAGAAGGAAAATTAGATCATTACTGTAATCTTGGATTTCTTGTAAGGAAGGCCATTTGCACCTTCAGAGATCAGGATTGATTGTAGCTTGGTTTTGTTTTTTTTAATCTTTTTTTTTATTTTTTGTTATCAGTATAGAGAGCAAGTGTCTATGAAGTTATTCACTGAATAAACCTTATAATCTTTAAAGTGACATATTTCAAACAACTTGTTAATGTTAGGGAACTGTAACATGAATGTAGCGTGATCAATTAAAATATGCATAAATGCAAAATATGGATTATTATACAGGTTTTTGTATTTAAAGATGTAAGTTATGTTTCAAAATAAGAGCAGTGCTGGTATTTCACAACCTATATAGGTACTTAATGTCTGATCCATAAGCAAGGGTATTCATTTCTGATTGTACATCAATTGTTAGGTAAATCTTTAGTAGTAAACTTCAGATGTGTGATAGTATGTATAAAATACAGCTGCTTCATTCTTCTGACTTAAATTTTCCTAAAAATTAGGGTCTTTGGGAAGCCCTTTATTTGAATGACTTCAAACAAGTTCATTAGTAGGATTACCATCTCAATTAAAATAGACTGGAATCTGATATTAAGGACTGATAACATAAAATGCTTTTCTTTCTTTGCTTTTATGTTCAATAATTGTAACGCATTTTTAAAAAGCATTAATAAGGGTTGTGAATGGTTCTGCATAAGAACAGACTATAATCTTTAAAAATAATCGTGAATCTTCTCTTGACTAAAGAAAGAAACTTCTGTTCTTTCTAGGTGGTCCCAGTTTAGATTATGCTGGAAACAGAAGGCAAAATTAATTTGTCAAGCTTAGACATCTAAAACTTAAGCATCTAATATCTAAACACCTAAAACTGAGCTAACCACACTAGGCTCTTCACATAGTCAAATAAGAGAAATAAGCACCTCCAGAGGGCAACTGAGCTCATTTTAACATAAGCATCTAAAATAATTGACTTGAACAACCTTAGAGGGTAACTGCCTCGTATTTAAACATCTGAGTTTTAGATGTCCATAGTAAAGCAAGGTTAATTCACTCAGAATGACCAAAGCCCAGAAAAAGTGCCTATCCTCCCAATATCCTGAAATCAAAACTTGCATGCATTTCAGTTAATGTTAACTCTCTAATCAGATTCTTCCATCTGAACAGCTGGTACAGAAGGTGGAGGAAATGGGAGACAAATGTTGCTCACCATAAACAGAAAATACTGTGGGGTTTAATATTGCAACTTTGTATGAAGAAAAAGAATAAGGCAAAACACTCTGTTTTCTCTAGAAGAAATATAAAAGGGAAAAGTCAAATCTATTTTTAGGACTAACTTTTTTTTTTTTTCCAAAAAACCCCATTCCTAATTGTGTTACTAAATATATTACTGATTGATTGAAATATTTTGACATTTCACATATGAGACATTTTGAATCTGAACATTCTAGTATTTTCCAATAAAAGTGAGCAGATGTTCCCTAGATAGTGTTCCCATTTTTAAACTTACTTCAAATGTTTCTCTTCCTCCCTTTCACCAACTGTAACAATTTCTACTGTTCCTTAACAAGTATTTCTTACAATTAAATATTTTTGCAAACTACTCAGTATATTAATACATCCTAAGGTCAAATAAAACCTTGTGATTGTCTAGTTTGATCTGTGGAATAAAACAGGCTATCTGATTTCTACCAGTAAATTCATGTTCCAAATTAATGATTTCCAGAAGAATAACTAAATTTGCTTTAAACATCTGCCCTGATTCTGAATCTACCACAACTTCAGCTAACTTGCTGCTTAAGTATTCTTGCTGTCGGCATTCATGCCCTAGTTTGCATCTGCATTTATCCTATTTCATCTTAAGAACTAATTCTTACTAAAACTTTTACATCTTCAGTCTAGAGCTCTTCATCAACTGATTTCTGTCTCCCAGTGAAGAGCCACTGAACTGTGCTGAAAGTATGACTTTCTTTTGGTTAAACTAAACAGATTGATCCATCCTTGTTAGAGAGTTTATTGAAACAAGAGGGCTTGAACTTAATAACAGCACTTAGAAAGGACAGTTCCCCATCTTCATTGGTGCCCTGGGATCCAGGAGGGTTGCTAAGAAGTATTAGCTGGAGAGAGGCAGAGTGGAAGAAGTTGGGCAATGCAGCCTCCTTTAAGCCTTTGATAGATTTATGTCTTGTGTAAACAGTATCAAGAAGTACACAAATACTCTCTTGTTTCTGAGGAGCTTGAAATCCTTTGTAATACACAGTGTATTGAATCTCACATCTTGCCTTCAAGCTAGATGAGCATTATCCATGTGTTAGACAGAGGGAAATGGAGGCAAAGGGAATTTATATGATTTGCCTCAGGAGAAGATTACCCTTCTGTCTTATTTGCCAGCCTGAGCTCCAGCTTTTTAGTAGATAAAAACATTTATGTTTGAGTGGGATCTGAAAGGGGATAAAGATCAGGAAATTTCCTTCTAATGCTATCTGTTGATCTCTTAGTCCCTAGAGATGAATATATGTATTATGCATGATAATTTTCCTTCAGATTGCATAACTTCAAATTTCATTTTTATTCATACAGGGCCTGATTCCAAGCCTGCTGAAGGATGAAATGATTCTCACAAGCTTTGAATTAAGCTTATAAATGTATGCTCCATTTTAAAAAGTGATGCGCACAGTATTGTAACACTATTATTTCATCTATGAGGCATTTTTAAAAAATAGTTTTATGTTTATCTACAGTTTCTTGTAGGCAGGATGATTATCAAGTTATATGTATAAAATCCAAATCAACAAGAACAAAAGGTAGAGATGATGTAAAATAAGCTAATAACCTTTACTTTCTCAGTGTAGTTTGCAGCTAGTGTGTTATCTAGGTTAAAGGATAAAACAAAACCAAGAAGAAATTAGCAAATTAACAGATCCCTATAAGAGAACATGAACGTTTTCTCTAACCCTGTTGGTTACATTCCATTTTGTACTGGAGAAGAGCCGCTGGATGGCAGCCTTGCTCCTTACAAATTAGAGGGTCCAGTCCTGGTTAAACAAGCTTTGTTATGAACCTGCAGCCCAACCGTGTCTGTTGCCTGTGCCCTAGTAACGGAGGTGCCTTTGCTTGATTATTCAGAGGGACAGGGATTCTTCACATGCAGGTGCACTTAATCTTTTCAAGATGTAACAAAGCCCTGTAAAGCTGCTCTCTGTTGTGTAAAGTGTAATATGTCCGCTGATCTTTCATGTTTATTCAGCTTTTTTGGGGAGGGAGGAGGTGCCACAACAAAAGAGAGGTAGAGTAAAAAGTATGCAGCTTGCATGTTTAAGCAATAAGGAGATTGCTCCATTGTCTAGCATAAACCCCGCCAGTGTGCAATTTCCTTTTTCCTGTTCTCCGAATTAGTTGGTAGGACCAAGTTCCCCCAGGTGGGAATAAGTTCTGCAGACTTCTTGGGAAAAGCTGACCAAAATTTCCCTGTACAATCCCACTTTCTTCTTAAAACAACTGGGAAGTTTTTCCAAGATGCCCTATTGCAGTCCTGCCCCTAAACCTGCTGGTATCAGTGTGGAATTTTACCTTGGTAAGTTTGGGTTGAATCTTTTTTTCCTGACAAATGTGTTTTGAAACATTAATAATCTTCTGCTTCTACACTAGTCAGACTTGTTCATGCTTCCATGAGACTTTTTCTCCAGTTAGATAAATGAAGGCAAAGGGTAGGTCAGAGTAGGTAGATTAACACGCTGCAAATACAAATCTTCTGTAGGATCAGTACTAAATGGGATGTTGGTACAGCCCTCAGCATGTCAGTAAGATTATAGCTGAAGAAATCTCATCTCTACTGCCTTGGACATGTGGCAGATTCAGTTACGACTCCCTAGTTGCTTTCCCTCCTCTGTGACCTGCTCCTGCCAGCTGGCACAGAGGGTTTCCCTGTTGTGTCTGTCACCCTGTAAGTAGCAATATTACCAGTGTTTGTGATTTATCACGCTGCTGTCTGCTGACCTTTTGTTGCTTGGCATTTCAGCCTCAAGGAAGTAGAGCTATTCCAAAACCTTCTAATCTCTGTGAAATACTAGAGCAAATCCATGGTCAGTAAAGATTTCTGCTTGTCACTGTGTGGCCTGACATTGCTATTTAGAGCTTAACAGAAGAACTTTTTAAAAAGAGCAAGGTTCCTGCTTAATCAGTGAGGATTAATAAGGAGACTGCTGCCCTGTCTCCGCAGCCATCTCTCACTGAAGGAACAAGTGAGTGCTTGTAAAAGAGCTCTTGACCCATCTTTGTTTGCATGTGGCATGTTAAGGGAATTCATTAGATGTTTTGGTACCAGTGGTAATTCCAGAGCTGATAACCACATAACAAGGCCAGTACACACCACTTAGAAAGGCAAGCTCATGAAAAATCCCAAGCAAAACTTTCACTGTTTGTTCAGGAACCTCTGAAAAAGTCTTGCTGCAAAAGCATCATTCTCTGCTGTTTCAAATAAAGGAGAATCTGCATCAAAGAATGAGCTGGCATTCAGGTATCCAAGCCTCAGTCTAAGTAAGAAATTACGGCATGCATACCTCTTCCAGTTTACAGCAACCCCCTGCCACAGAAGCATAGTTCTTAGCAAAATAATTCTTCTACAGAATAGTGTGTGTGCATGACACAAGCATGTTCCTCTCTCACTTACGTCTGTAAAACAAAACATTTATCACTGAGAAAGAGACACTGCAATTTTAACAGCGTATTCCTCATCCCATATCTCATAGTTCTTATACGGAGTGAAGGCCTGAGACAATGTAAAGAATTCACACCATTTCAGCTGAACTATGCAGATGAGGTGCTTGAAGTGGTGAACTTGTGACTGGGAGCTCTGCTGAGTGGAGAAGAGCACCTAGGGTATCGTTTAGTCACCTAAATTAGATGTCTAAGGCCATGGTGTGAAGAATATTTCCCTTTTCACATATTTTATTAAGATGTCAAGATCTGAATGTTTCTATCCAAATCATACTGCATATTTCTGTGATACTTATTGATTTTCTTGTTCCTGTACATTTGTTTTGCATGTGGTAAAGTATTTTACTGTACTGCAGATGTAACGTGTTCAAAACTCAGGCCCTGCCAGGTGGCTGCCTCTCGAGAGCTTTGTATTTGCTTGTAGAATATGCAGCCATCACCTCTGTTACTCCGGAGGGATCCTCAATAGAAAACACAATCAGATAAAGATAAAATTCTCCACAAGTTACTACAACACTTCTGCTCAGCTGAGACTGAGCAAACAATCCTCTCTTGCTTTATCAATGCAATCTGAACACAAGCCACCCCAGAGCCTAAATCTACATTAGTGAAGTACAAAAATACACTTCTTGAAAGAGCAGTTACCACATCTGAAATGCATCCCCAGACAGCAACAACCATCCACTGAGACATGGCCAAAACACGTACCAACTTCTTTCCAAGTATTCAGCATACCAGAAAATAAGGTGTATAAGAAGTGCTAAAGGAAGTCTGAGTCACTGTCACTGTTTTAGGCTCATGCCTATCGTGCCTGATGGACGATGTCCATATTCTTAGAGACTTTGTTGATAGACTTCATCAACACCGTATCTGAAGAGGCAAATCTATCATCCACCCTGCAGCCTGCCTAAGGCTAATAATATCTCAACAGATCTTATGTGCCATTGCCTTATAGAAAACCTTCTATTTATAAATAAGATAGGTGATCAACTCTTAAGGAAATAAAAGCAAAAATCTTTCCACTTTTAATAACCTAGATTGCTATAAACATCAGCTGGGTCAAGCCAGAGAAGAGAGTAAGATTTGGCAGTGATAAGGGGTGAGTTTTTCTTTAAAATAGTTACAATGCTCTTTAATTCATATTACATCAGCCAATACCATACTCATTCAGGGCAATAATGATGACTAAAAAGGACATATAACTAATAAATATTTATATGATAGATTTTATTAGTACTAGTTATGACCTTTGATCTTGTCTCTTACTTGCATAATAAAATGTGTTTACAATGCCTTTCCAGCAGAATATTAAAATTTCCGTTTCAGGAAGAGCTACTTACTCAAGTTTTTAGGCCAGTGCTGTAGTGCCTAGGACCTCTGAAGGAGACAAACCACTTTCATCAAGGTTCAGGCTTTAATTTAATTTTTTTGACATAGGACACTCCTCTCAATCTGGGCTACTGGAGTGGTCCCCATTTCAAGAGCAGACCTCAAAGCCTTCAAAGTCTCTTGAATGGGGTCAACTATCCACACAAAAATGAGGGTTGCAGTGTCTTAGTTGCTCATGAGGTTCTGCTAGTCAGTGCTAGTAAGCAAATGAGAGCCAGCATTTGGGTTCAGACCCTGTTTCACAGTTCTCCACAACGTCCAATTGTTAATGCACGCCCTCTTACAGTTTTGGTTCATGTCAGTTAGGGCTCTCCGTACTTACGGGAATGGACTGGGGGACAGAAGATGCTGTTCTCAGTAGGCAATCTGGTTGCACCCCACTTAGGTGGAGAGGAGAGCTCTGTTGTGTGAGAGGTATCATGTTGTGCTGCATGACCCCAAGGTCACCTAGCAGTAATGCGACCGGCATGTTTTATCTGTTCTGTACAAGTAGTAATAGTGACCATAATGACCAACACAACAAAAATCACTATTTGTTATCCCTCCTGTTTCAAGTATTTCACCAAACTCATGGTTCTATGGATGTTTTCTGTTTGGAGAAAAATTTTAAGGAGGCAGAAAGACACTCTTTTTCTCTTTTTCTTTTTCTTTTTCTTTTTCTTTTTCTTTTTCTTTTTCTTTTTCTTTTTCTTTTTCTTTTTCTTTTTCTTTTTCTTTTTCTTTTTCTTTTTCTTTTTCTTTTTCTTTTTCTTTTTCTTTTTCTTTTTCTTTTTCTTTTTCTTTTTCTTTTTCTCCCTTTTTCTTTTTTTTTTTTATTCTTTCAAAGTAATTATTATTCACAAATAATGTTCAAATATTTGATTTTTTTCAGCAGAACAGGAGTTAAATAACCAGAAACAACAACACAATCACAGTTTCTCTTGAATATTCAACGTATTTCCAGGCAGCTAGTGTTTCTCATAACATTTTAGAGCCACATTCTGAATATTTATTTTAAACATTTTTTTTCTTAGTTTACTTTTTCTGTTCCTTTTTTTTTTTCTTTGATATTTCCCTGATTCTTCCTCATAAACACACAAATATAAGAAAACCAGAGTCAAGGACATAAGATGTCATTAATACTACATTGTTTTGGGCAAAGGCATGTACCTCCAATCTATATGTGGCAGAATTTATTATTGTTTCCACTAAGTGAACTAATCTATCTGTAATTCATTTTTATCATAAATGAAAGGCAGTTACTATACTTAGCCTGTAACAAAATATGGAAGTGAATAACTATTCTGAAACAGAAAATACCTTCTTGCACATTTTTCTTGAGCCCTGCCAACACAAAGCAAAGGCCCTCATCAACTAAACTTCCCCACTTACAGAGATCTCATTGCCAATCTGTTCCATTTCATCTCTTTTCTGGTTTGAGGTTGAAAGTATTTTTTAACCTGATGCTGTACTTCCATTCATAGCTGTTTAGGGCTGCTTAACAGCAGAACTTCTTAGCAGACACAGTGTGAATTACATGAATATTCAGCTAATGCATGAGATATTTACCACAGTATCTTACTGTTATATCCTGGACCTGCTCCCTCTTCCCCAACAGTGTCCCTGCCTGTGATTTCTCACATCCCAGTTGATTTGAGATATAGGCTATCTGCTCATCTTACTTTCAAAGAGCAATACTTCTGGAGGGATGTGGATTATCTGATTATATGTGAGAAAATATATTCACTGTTCCTTCTCTCAGCCAATTTTTACTGTGAAAAACCAGATGCAGATTTACCAAAAGCTAAATCTGAAAACATCAAAGCCTGCCAAATGGCTATGTTGCTAAATGAGGGGGCTATCTGAAAACCACTGTGGATCTGTAGAGAGTTCTTAATATATGATTTCTATGAACCCAAAAGGTAGTAATATTTACAATGCTCAATTAACATAATAACTTTAGTGTTCATTAATCTTCACAAGCTATCCCAAATCTGCTGCATTAAGAATGAGAAATAACAGTAGTAAAATGATTAAATAAGGTTATTTTATTCATTTCCAGGATCTTCTCACTCAGACAATTCCCTGCAGTGATTGCATTCCCTTTTGTGGAAATGGCCCTTAACTGAAGGGTGCTGAGGGCATCAGGAGGTGAAGGATAATTTACAGAGAACTCCAGGTGGACAAAAACAAGCAAATCATTCTTGTGAGTCATAAACAAAACTGAATCATATAAACAGAAAGAAGAGTAAGAGAGAATAAAACACAACTGAGAAATATAACCAACTCATCTGGATGGAAGCCATCACTCTGTGGGAAATGGAAAGCAGAAGGAAGTGACCATCATTATTCCCTTTATAACGGGCTGACATCACTCAGTTCTCTGCTGGACAAGGATATCAAATTGCCTGTGCTCCCATTTTAGGACAGTGGGGAAAGTATACCTGGCTGTAAATTTTACTAGCATTATGCTTTTATTCTCTGGAGATTCTAGTCTGACAGCAGGAAGACAAATATTGATACATCAATGAATGTATATTCTTCTGGGTGATGACCTTTGTGAATACTCTTGTTCTACCCTAATAAATGGTAATTCAGAAAATTGTTGTCATTTACTCTGCTTCTGACAAACTAAAGGGAAAAAACAGGCCTTACTTCCTGAGTCACTGGATTATCAAGAGCAGTAGGAGATTAATGTACTGGGAAAGGAAGGAATAGCTTTATGAGGATTTGGGAATCTCTGAGACCTCATCACCATCAGTGACCTTCAAGACCTTCCTATGTGAAAATCCAGCTGGACACCTGGTTGTCCCACTCTGTGGTTCACAACTCTTTACCTATTATATTTGTCTGAGCATATTATGTTCTCTATAGAAACAATAAACTCCCTTATGTGAAAACTAATCCATATGGAAAAATCATTTTTCCCAGATAGTTGATCAAATATATTTCATATGTTTGAAAGATACTGTGTAGTTTAAACATTGCTGGCTTGAACTCATACCACATATAATCTCTGCTGTGGAACAAGATACGTTTTAAAATGAGTGAGTATATGAAAAAAAGATTGAAGGTCTATATTCTATACCAAAAAAAAAAAAAAAAAAAAAAAAAAAAAAGGTTAGTTTCATATCAGACAGAAATTGTGGTAAAGATTTTGGGTTATTTTGTAGATGTCATATACTCCGTGAATTAATCTGGGGTGATACAAACGCAAAGCATGTGGAAATACATATTGCAAGCCCATTTATTTAGGAAGGATGGACAGTCTTGTGGTTTTGGACTTGGAAAAGCATTTTCTGATTGAGTCACTCAGGTAATGTTACCCAGCCACTCTGTTTATCCTTGGCCTGAATTTTCAGATGCAGAGTAGTAAGAGCACTGTTTCCTACATGTGTCATGAAGAAGAAAGAAATCTGTTAATGAAGACACGACAGTATAGGGGATCTAAGTGCCTTTATAGATCAAGTCACATTCTGATTATATGCCTGAAAATTTTGCTATGATTGCTTATAAATAATAAAAATTCAGCTCTGTTAACTCTGTCAAGATGTGATAACTCTGAACTTCAAAGTGGTCAAAATAAGACATACTAAGAAGATTTCTAGGGGAAATTCAAGTGGTTTAAGAAGTGATTTTTCAGTTGATTATTCTTTCCCTACAAAGACTGTGTCATTTCTTGTAATATTTAAATGAGCCCACTAAATGAAAGACCATTCATAAAAGAAGATTAAGAAAAACATACATGTTTTTTAATCAAATGTTAGAGGCACTTTGGCTGTCTTTATAATGCATTTTTAAAGTTTGATAAGGATCTAATAAATAATACTTCAATTATTTTTAAAAATTAATTGACTTTTTATGGAAGAGGTACTTTTAATCTAACAGTTATGAACAAATGCCAAGATAAATAATCGCTGTGGTTTCAAATATATACAGATGTCTTTCCTCTTTCGGTCATCTGTTATTGCACTCCAATGCTGAATTCTGATTGTGGGCAATGTGCTAAATGTTCAGATATATACACTGACATCCATTGAAATCTCCACCCCCACCATAGAAGAAACAGAAGTTTGTGCACTAAACAATGACATCCTGAAGGTGTTTTGAAAGTTAACTAGGTGGGAAGAAAAATCTATAAAATAAAGAACATAAAATAACCCAGATCCATCTATGGATATAAATTATTTTTCTATAAACAAAGTAGTTTCTTATCAATATAGTTTTCATTTGATTATTCGCTGAATTCTATTGTTTTTAATGAGCTGTTAGAGTGAATTAGCAAGACACTAGGCTGTACTGTGCGTGTAGAATCAGGTTTATTTTTCTTTCTAGATATTCCTCATATGGGTAATCTGAAACAAGTGATAATCAGTACAATTTTTAACGAAGACTTTTCACAGCTGTCATCATAATTGGTTTCCCATGATGCTTATAAGAATAAAATGGATAATGATAGAAGAAGTATACTCTTATTTTTTTGCATTGTTCTACAGAGTTCAGCTGTGCAATTGGTTTCCTCACACAGTCTTCGCTGAAAATGTCATTGGCATTTATCTCATTTCATATGAAAATTCTGGGCAATAGTTGGGTAGCTGTTGTGTTAAAGCAATTGCTTATTAGACTAATGAGTAGTATCTCAGTATTGTCTAGTGCTTCTTCCCAGCTGACTGCTCTGTTCACCTGCTCTTTCTTGCTTTAGGCTGTAATCACACTTTTGGTACAGGTCATCTTATTTGTGTATTGTATGATTAAACATTTTTATTCATGAGTCTTTTTACAATCTTGCAATATACACCAGTAAATAAAAACTAATACTGAATGCTGATATCAGTTTTAAGTACCTCTTTAGGGATCACTGCCTTTCTAATAGCTGATATTTATACAGGATTTTTTTTTCATTTACAAATAAGAATCCCTCTTATCTAACTGGAATTCCTATGCAGAGCGATATTGGTATTTATTAGTCAGATCTGCTTACCTGCAAAATACTTCCCAATGTGGAGCATAGATTGTAGAGTCTTATATTCAAGAATTAGGTTATTCACTTTGAAGCAAAACAATTGTTGAACAACAAATTCTGTTAATGTTAAAACAAGAATAAAATTATTATTTAAACTAAGCAGAAATACATAGAGAATATCAGGCAGACAGAATGAAATTAGCAAGCTTCAAAACCAATAAGATTTTGGAACTACCACCTGTATGGCAAAAAAACAATTCCTGAGTGAATCTTCTACTGTAATTATTTAAGAGGCAATCAGAGGGTAGCTACAGACTGATTACTCAAGGACTTCCCCAATATAAATTTGAGGGATGCCATTAAATTAGTTTAGCAGATAACAAGGTTAGAAAATGCAAAAGAATGTATCATCTTTTACACAGTAGGTTAAAGATGTGAAATTGCTTTAAAAAATTGTAGATGGTAAATTTTGCATGGATTCAAAGGAGGTTGGACAAGTTCATGGAACAGAGGATTGGATCAACAGAGGTGCATAGAAGCTACCTCTGGACCATAAGGTTCCTGGACTGCACGCTATTGAAAACTAGATTTTTCTGGGGAATTTTCACTATATTTGATTCTTTCTTATAGTCTTATGTGCACATCCAATTTTGTCCAGTGTTGCAGACAGGTAGTTGGGCAAGATGGGCTTCTGCTCTCACTCAGCATACTTGTTCACATATGCCCTTATGTTATGAAGAATTAATAATGTTTAGATGTTCTCAGAGAGATTTCCTAAAGAAGAAGAGATTTAAGAGACCTCCTTAAAGAGCATGAAGCTATTCTTCAAAGATCAATAAATAACTCCTAAGAACTCTCAAGCTTAGTTTAGCTAAGAAATTCCTATCTGAGATATTGTCAGAAGTTGATCAAACTCCTGGAGCTACAAAATGACAGTTTTATACGTAAATAAGAATTCTCATGAGAGTAGTGTTATTTACTGACACTCTCACAGTTACACATAGCAGAAGAGTATTCTTCCATGTCATATTTAAGAACATCTACTTCTTATTTGAAAACAGGAACTCTGTAAGAACAAAAAGTTTCTGAAAACAAGAAAAAAAATTGATCAGAAAATTTGGGCCTTGGTGGGAAAGGATATGGGTAAGGTCTAACTACAGCTTAGAATTCATAGAATCATAGAATAATAGAATCATCTAGCTTGGAAAAGACCTTCAGGATCAAGTCCAACCATTAATCTAGTACTGCCAAGTCCACCACTAAACCATGTCCCTAAGTGCCACATCTACACGTCTTTTAAATACCTCCAGGGACGATGTCTTGTTGTCAAGGTAGATTTCCTTCTCCAAGAACTGAAATCAGTAAACTGATGACCTTCAGGTCCACTCATAGCACCTCCAACTCATGACTAATGCTCTCCTACATACTCATTTCAGTTCTGCTCTCTCCCTAGTCCTTGTTTCTTTCTTCTGGTAGGATTCACTAGACCAGTCCCTGATCCCCGAGTCAGGAAAATTCAGGTTTGTTTACGTCATTAAGAAACCATGAGAACAGGATGAAACAGATAAATAAAGACACACACCCTTTATAAAACTAATATGGAAATTTACTGTGTTATCCAGAAACATATCCAATAAAGCATGAGGGAAACTCAGTTTACAGTACCTTGGTAATAACCTGCAAGCTAAAAAATGTCATGCAGATTTATTTCAGCCTCCCAAAGCTCTGTCATGATTATGTCTACTTCTAATTGAATGAGCATCCCTGAATGCTTCCAAACAGCCTAACTTTTCTCATTCCTCAAGAAAGAAGAGGGAAAACTGTCTTTGAAAACTTCAAGCATAACGTTATCTTCTAAGTAACGAGCACTGGGAACAAAGTGCCAGTGTGAACAGGTTATCTCATTACCGCTGACTGAAGAACTGTTTACACCTTCCTCTGAGGCAGCTGGTACTTTTTGTCTTCTGAAACATGGGACTGGATGACACACATCAATTTTGTAGGCCAATATTGCAGTTTCTATATTAATCCATTCCTATAAAGCATCATTTCAGAAAAGATGTTAAAAAAAGAAAATCCAGACTCGAAACAGTTGGCTTAAAATTCTGGCTGATCTCTTTTTATGATGTGAAAATAACCTTCTTGGTAATACTAGAAGCTTATACCCCCTAGAGGTGTTTATATGAAAAACTGACAGTTCTATTTAGTTTTCTTCTGCAAGTCTATTTCAAACATCAAGATCTACTACAGAAATCTGGAGAATCATTGTCTGGTGTTGAAAGCGTTGTCACTCACCTTTCCAAGTGACAACAGACTGACATATACTTCCAGAGGTAGAAGAGAAATGTAAACTTTTATGTAAAACAAATAGTGAGATCAAATTAACATTTCTTGCTGTTATACCTAAAGGTCAAGCAAAATTAGGACTAAAACATGTCCTGTATAAGCAGCTTTATAGTACTAGATATGTCACTCTGTTTCTACATCCCCTTCTACTCAGCCATTACAAAAACAAGTTTCCATACAGGGCCTGACCTTGTCTGAATGCCTCAAGCCATTGCTTTTAGTGACTCATGGCAGGAAATGCAAATTCTGCCTTGATCCCCCTTCCATTAAAGCTAAGATGGAAGCAGATTTCACTAATTTCTGAGAACTTTTCCAGATTTTTAGAAGTCCATTACATCTCTAATACTCAAATGAACTGGAAGAGCTCAGTCCATGTGTGTGTACCTATTCACCCTTCAAATAGAAAACCGAGTCTTTAGAGGTCACTACAACTTGTAACTAGTTCTTACAGTTATTATGAAAATATTACAGATTTTAAACTATGTTAGCAATGTAGTTCTAATACAATTGTGATGACTTGAATGAATCCTTTTGGAGATCTCTGGTGGCGGGGTAAAATGCTAGCCCAAAGGAGTGGCTGAGGTAAAATACAACAGCCTTCGTTCAGGATCATCTACCTGTTAGGAGTCACTGGAATACTAGGTAACGCAATAGGGATGCAGTTCCTCGGCACTGCTAAATTAAGTTCCACTTTGGGAAGGCAGTCTAAGGGGGAAAATGCTAGGACACTGCCTTTCATTGGGAGAGTGAATAAGTATTCATCAGTAGATCACATTACCTACCTGTGATACATGTGCTGGTTCTACAATATAAATCTAACTGACCCAAGTAGTCTAAGAAACAAGATTTAGCTGTTATACAGCCCATTTTATGGCCTTGATAAACATTTCTCTTTTTAATGGTGGATTTTTTAACTGGTTTATAAGGGACTCAAAAGCATTCAATGCCTGTAATAGAAGTATAATAGAAGTAACTTTCATAGTAGTGACAAAACAGAAAATAGTGTGTTTAACTTTAAATACCTAGATTTGAAAATAAAACAAAACAAAATTTTAGAAGGCAGTATGACTCGAATAGAGACTGCCATTTTGTGATCTTATTTCCTATGATTTTTTTTTTTTCTGGTATTCTTTATTTCTGTTCACAGCCCAGCCCTAACTTTTTTAGTGGCCATAGAAATATTTACTGTGTTTTACATGGAGATTATATGCAAACTGCAACTTATTTAATGTTTCAGCTCTTACAGATGCAAGAGCAAAAAAGGATTTAGCGTTAACAATAGTTCCAAATATTTGCAGAAATGCTTTCCTATCAGGCAACAGTATGTACAATTGGCAACATATTGTTGAAGCACAGTGAATGCCAAACAGGAGAATTTCTAGGAGACAAAGAACCATTATTTGCTGCGAGTGCATGTGTTCTACTCAGTGTCCAAAGATTTTTTCAGCTGCATTGTGTCTGCTATTCTGACATGCAACAGTGAACTTAACTATAAATAGTTTAATTCTACATTCAATCATTTCTCCCCCTCCAGCTAGTGAAGATCTGAGATGTATAATATGTGAAATATTTACCATAGTTTGAAGCTCTGCTATACTCAGTTGCTTTACAATGGCATCAAACTGCTTAGGTTTCATAAGAAACATTTTGAGCCATAGTGAATAGCACAAGGACTGAAATTTATACCTTTCAGTACCCTGACTGTTTGACAGATTCCAGTCAATAAAAAAGGTAGCAGAGCACAAAACTTTATTTCTTTGAGTGAGAATCTAGCTAAGTACACTGGTTAATATTAAATACAAAAATTGGAACTTGTTGATTTCTAGAGGTGTTGACATGTTCATAAAAGTGATGTGTGCACGCAGTTGATTAATAAAGGAAAACAAAGTGAAAAATTTCACAGTGCTCTAACAAACCTAGATCAGTCATATCCTCTAAACTTCAGTTACGACAGAACAAAAAAAGATCACTTCTCCTTACCTATCTAGTATGCAAAACAGTACAAGCAATCTTTTTCATCTGTACTGGACATTGGACAACTATTAAACTGGGGCAAGAGCCTACATTGTTTTTACATAGAATAGCAATTAAAAATCAATTTACATGAAGACACTCAAGCATGAAGCAAGGGAACATTCTACACCAGAACTTATTGTAGGAACAACAACATGTGAATAAGTTACCAAGAATTACACAGAAATGTGCTTAAGCAGATATTTGATTCAGGACCACTGATGAGCATGCAGATGTTTTAAAAAGAAACACAAAGTCCAGTGAGGTGGGAAGCTTTTCATTATACTCACTGAGCTTTACTCAGCTCCTAATATTTTTGCACTACAGTCACTAAAAAAAAAAAAAAAAAAAAAGTTTGTTTGTTTTCGAAACTGATTTAATCGCATTTTAGCAATTTTCTTTTAGGAACCGTAAAACTATTTCTTGATTAAAAGCTGATATTTAAAACCATTAACCTGTAATGAATTACCTTTGACAAAACTATGAAGCCCTAAAAATAGGGCTTTATAATGGAAGTGCTGACAAAACCCTAACAAAAAGAGCACCAGTGGCCCTACTGTAATAATAAAATAACAAACAGAAGAGGAAAGTTAAGCCTTCTTTGAAGGAACTTGGACAGTCTGTCTGTTTGTTCTGGTTTATGGAGCTATTCAATGTGGTATTGTTCAGTGAAAACAGAGTTTATAGGAATGCATTTTTTCTACAAACCAAAAAAATAGTGACATGTGAAACTAAAGGGCCTAAGGGGCTGGTCATTGCAAAACATAACTGAAGCGTCTCTGTATTTCTTTTTCTCCACTTTTTTCCTCTCCTGCCCCCAGATATACCAAGAAATGAGAAGTTGAAATCAAGTCATATTTGATATTTACTTGATGTACTGGTTCTAGCAGAATTGCCATAGTCTCTTTATCCTTTTTCCATGCAGAAATATGCATATCCATTTACCTCTACAAGAATAATCATAATTCATGCTAACACACTTACAGGAAAAGATGACGATGAAACTCCCATAGAAATGACTATACGGTATTTGTATGAAGCATAAAAGTAATACAGGTTGCAGGGGTACCCCCTGTTGAGGGGCGTAAAGAAGAGTTTTGTTCCCAGGTCAGACCATCAGATTTCATTTACACAGTGCTGTAAGGTGGAACAGCCTGAAAAAGCATTGGTCCTGTACGTGTAACAAGATTCATCCTTCAGAACCTGTTCAAAGTCCTCAGATGGAGCTCAGCAGCACGTATTACTGTGTCGGTGGACATGGCAGGCTCACACACGGAGTGAAGGCCTAGCTCTGTGTTTCTCATGAGGTCTTCTTTGCTCAGAGAAAAAGGGTTATAATCCTGTGCACATTCATTCTTAGTATCTGTTTTGGTGTACATTTTAGCGTTCTTTTTCAATGTCAGCTAAACTGGGTCAATTAAAGTAAACCAGCTTTGTATTGTTGGGGTACAGTTGGTTATTGTAGTCTTTCAGAAGGTGAAGAACCATCTCTAAATCTGGAAGACAAATAAATAACCTCATACGATCAAGAGCAATTCAGGAAGGACTCTTTGAGCCTTTTCAACTGCAAACACCGTGCTCCAGCTCGCAGCCAGAAAGCCTTGAGCACTATGGAGCAGGACCTCCCTCACACCTAAAATTTGTTTGGGGTTCTTGAATGTTAGCCTTCACTGCCACATTAGTGTCAATATTTCTTGCTAAGACCTGTTGCCTCAAAGGGCTGGTCTGACATAGTTGCTCTTTCTTGAGCCTCCGCAGAGGAAATGGGACTTACGAGGATGTTTACTGACCCGCTGTCAGCAGCTGAGTGCGCTCAGGGGCCTTAGTGCCCCTTCACACCCCTGGGGCTCCCCCCGCCCCGCCCATGACTCAGGAGCCCATTCCAGCCCCCAGGGCCGACAGTCCCTGCCCAGCTGAGGCTGTAGGATGCCACCTCCAGTCCCACCACAGGGCCCTGACAAGCCAGGTTCACCTGAGAGCTGATGTTCAGTCCCCAGCCCCAGGGAGGTGCCCACCCCTTGACCCTGCTCCTGGGTGGGGAGGACGGGCCCTGGCTGCCAGGTCCTGCCCTGCCACCCTGGGAGCCCCCACCGCCCCCAGCCCGTCAAGCTGCCATCCCTTGTGACTCCCTGCAGACATCTTGCGTCATACCTCATAGTTCAACTACAATGAAGACATGGTTTTGACTGCCCATCAAGGCCTGATTTTATCCCTGTTGATGCGAACAGAACATTTTTAAGTCTAATACTAACAGATGTGGCAAGAGTAGACAGTATGCTAGTTTGATTGGAGTGTGTGGACACAGAGCAGCTCAGGGTCATCAGAACCTGCATTCCCCATGTGTGATGAAGAAGATATTAGCCTTCAACAAGAACTGTAGATACTGTATGATTATCTTTCTGGATTGAGGCGAGAAGAACCCCATTTCCTAAAGGGGTGAAAAGCTGCTATGAAAGAAAGGGAAGCTGCTTTCTTAACTGAAGTGAAACTTTTTAGTATGGAAATGTCTTCACTAGAGTTTTGGGATTTAGCTCAGATCGTCCTGAAGTTCTCCAAAATGTGAACCTTTGATGAATTCCAGGACAAAAAAGTCCCAAACAAGGCCTGTTCCCCACAGTTTCTAGATTTTCTATGAAGCTTCTCCAACCTTTCATGAAAGAATTTATGGGGAGCAAAGAAGCTGGCTGGTTCACTAATACTCTGATCTACTTGTATCCTGTTACTGAGCATCCTGGGGAGAATAGTCCTTTTGTTTTAGGCTTTGGAAAAAGTAATCGTAACTTTGCCTCCCATTAAATGTATGTTTGATGGGGAGCTCAGTGAATCTGACCTGTAAGGAAACAGAATAGTGTGTCTCAGTCTTCACAAAGGAAACATTTATATCAATTTATAGCTGAGGCCGCCAAACGTGTTCCGTAGAGATGCACTAGAATTACATGTAGAGCCTCAAATACTTCAGGGAAAAAGGGATTTCATCTCAGTGAAAGCTGGCTGTTTAAATATCTGTGTGTGTGTGTATATATATATATATATACATATACATATATATATATATATATATATTTGAACAAGTAAGCATTAAACTCTGAATATTTCTTCTTTCTTCCCACTCAGTGTCAATGAAGGTTCTCCATACACATTGTACATTCCTGGCAACGTAGCAAAGTAGTAACAGAGGACAGTCAGTTTAGCTGTGCTCTGCAGGGAGTTCTAGCAAAGGACACAGTGTGGCTACATCCAGAAACAAGGGTCTTCCTTTGTTAGTGTTTATAATCCATGCACTGGACAGACAAAAAAAAAAAATTATTCTGGTCTTTCAGTTAGTGGATTCACGGCTTGCCATATCCATTGTGTCCTTGTAGTAATTGCAGACTTCTCTTGTATCCCACTGAGTTGCCCAGCTGCCATTGAGGGCTGATTTTCATTTTCAGAAGGCAGTAGTAACCATAAAATATCCTTACAATGTCCTTTTGAACTGGACATCTCTATCCTTGCTTTACAGGAAGGAACACGGCAAAGCTGAATGGATTAGTGATGATTAAGTACTACTGGTTGTTTCTTTAGTTCTGTTTGTGCCAAATAGAAATAATAGTACTTTCTTTTCTCCACTTCTTGTCTGGTATATTTAATCCTCATGCTTTCCAGGGCAGCATTTGTCTCCTTAGCTCTTTGCATAGTGCTTAGTGCCATGGCATATTACTTTTAGATATACCCCCTAGGCACTTCCAAACAGCTGCTAAATTTACCAAAGGATACAAGGGCATGTCGATAACAGACAGAACCTGATTTATTTTACTTGCAGTATGTGCAAGCCAGATTCCAAAAGGAAGTAGCATAGCTGTACTAAGCCATTAGCATGACACAGAGTGGATTTTATCAAGTACACCAACTTCCTAGCATTTGCATGGCTTCCAGGCTGATTTACAGTTTGGTTCATGGGCAGAGTCAGTGGGGTGTGTATATGTGTAGCTTTATCTGCACAAGCCCATGAGGGTGTGCCAAAAGATAGGCTGGAGATAGGTTTATATTTTTCATTTCAGGCATTTTTGGTTTGTTGTCTTCAAAAATAGCAACCCTTCTGGCCTTGTAAAGAGCTCATACACACGGATAGCATTATATTGGGAACAATGCACTCTGTATGGTCAAGAAAGTTACAGGGCACATTTCCATGCGAACAGTCAAGGCAGCAAACTTCAAAATATTTGGAAGAAATGTTTATTTAACAACTGAATACATGCTAAAAGAAATAATTTACAGCAGCAGTTTCATTACATTTTTTTCTCTCCAGTTTTCTAGATCCCATCTGAATTGAAGTGATAAATACAGAAGTAGAATTATTTACTACCCAGTGAGGAATGCGCTTAAAGAATAAGTGCATAACTTTGTCACCGATATAGGAAATAAACCACTTAATCACCTGTGTGGCAAAATCTTATATTTTAGTATTATGCTGAACACACCGAAATGGAGTACCTCTAGATAACAGTACTTTACACTGTACCTTCGTATCTAGTCAAAAATATTTACATCTCTTTTGGCTAATGTGTAGGTAGCAAAAACTGAACTATTAAACACATACCATTGATATTCACTAAATAATACATAAAAAGGATCAGTAAATGCGCATTCACATGCATTTAATTTAATTTATTTTTTTTTACATAGTGACTTTATTGGGTCATGAAGATTTAACTCTGTTCTGCAAAGATGCACATTTTCTCAGTTTGATGTTATAGTTTAACATAACCACACAGTTTTTAGGAGCCATTGAACAATTTCCCATCTTCAGTGATCCATGCAAGTGCAAAGTCTAAATGAGTAAGAATAAGATTCAATGCATTTATTTTTTTTCTTGTAAATGGATATTTTCAAACAAATCAAAGTAGATCTTTCTGGTTATAAATGAAATCCTTTATTTCTCTCCAACTTAAACACAACTTTTTACTTACTTTTTCTAAATTCTGTAACTAGAGGTTTAGAGGGTTTTATTGACAATTTACAGAAATACAGTTTTTACCTTTATCTTCAAACCTTATGTTGCTTTAAACAACAATGACACAAACAGGGATATGAATTTTACTGAAGCTGCAGGGCATCTTTCTGTACATGAATTCATTAAAGCCTATGTTTGAAAAAAATTCATTTCACGTCAGTAGTAAATGCTCTTTTAACTTGACCATAGTATGAACTTGAAAATCAAAAATTTTGACTGCTGGTTTGATCTTCTGCCCTCTTATTTATATAAGCAAATACAAAAACATAAGCAAGACTACTCATGTCAGTGAGGACTGGATTGAAGTTTGCAAGACCTGATTATATAAATTGTTCAATTAAACTGCCAGGCTATGGTAAAAACTTCGCAACTTCTGTAATTTTGTTCCCACAGATTATCTTAATTTTAATCTGTTTCTTCTTCAGGGGTGGTGAAAAAGATATTGATTTTGGTTTGGCTTTTTACAGCAAGTTGCTATAGAACCAGTTGCTATGAGCATGGTAGAGAAAAAAAGTTAGATAGCAATTTCATTAATATGTAAAAAAAGGAAACAAAGTCATTTAGCGCCTGTTGAAATCAATCTGTATTTTTCCCACTGAGTTTTCCGAGGTTCACTTTAAAACTGTTTCCTTATGTAACAAAGAGGATTCTGATGACTCTATAGTACACAAAAGCCCTATATAAAAGGCTATAGTGTTCTATAATTACAATTAAATAATTCAGCTGACAACAGCGCTCAGAAATTCATCATAAACTGAGCTGAAAAGTTAATACTTCTGTACAGGAAAGCACATAATTGAACCTATGTTTTAATTCATCCCTATTCAGCACATCATGAAACCATGGGAATTTAACAGCATATTAAAATTCATAGAAGTCAAGTTGAACATGAGAGACTTAAAGTAACTTTAAATCTAAATTCTTAAGTGCTTTCCTAAATCATTACAGCCTTTTTCTTGTCTATTGAACAAATTTTCTGCTAAAGAATTAAATGACAAAAAATCTTGCACGTTCATGCCCTGCAAAAAATTCAAAGGGGACTTAAAGTGACTGCGCTGTTAGTGAAAATCCAAGTGTTATGGAGGCAAGAATACAAGGCTTTATTAATCATAACAGTACTTGAATTACTGAGTGGCAAGGAGACTGGGATGTATTGTGAGAGAAGCTGTCACAGCAGTTGTGTTATACTGTATCTGGTAAGGCTGATAATGTAGTGATTGATAAATTAAATAATCTGGAATGAATAACAACAAAACAGATCAGTCATCAATACAGACACACTTTTATATAAAAGCTCCTTTAGCAAACTAAGAACTTTGTTCTATTAATTTTCCCCACAATGACATTACTTGAAATTCTGTCATTTACGGACTCTACCAAGATAAAACATGGGAGGCTGGAGAAAGATGATCTCAAAAGAACTGGACACCATAGAACTGGGGACCAAAGGCACATCTGTGCTGAGGTGAATAAATCCACTACTTATAACCCTAAACCTACACTTATGGTGCAAGTACATTGTCTGTTTTACCCTGTTGCTCTCCTGTATATAGAATAAGACAGAAGTGCAGGACCAAATTACCTGTTCGTATAACCTAGTCTTAAGCTGAACTTCACCAATTTACTACTGCAGCAGATTTCACCCACAGATAAAACTGTCCCTTAGATCTTAAAACAGAGAGCTGGCTTTGAGGTTACTCTTTATGTGGCCTAGTGCTGGTTCTTTGCATTTGGGTGATCTGGCCCACAGAAAGAATGGAGCACTGAGAATCAGTAGTGTGGACATATTTCTACCACTGAGCTGGGAACAAAACTCCTTAAACTGAATGTGAGCTTTGCTCATGGATATATGACAGTCTATGAGCCACAGTATTTAAATATTAGCATTCACAAATATTTACGAACCAAGAAAGCAGGAGTGTAATTAGTAGAGGGTATTTTAATGCTATTTACTTTTTTTTAATTAAAAAAAAAAATATACAACTGAAAATCAATGCTCTCCTCTTCATTGGTTCAATCTATAGCAAAGGTATTATACAAGTTGAATCATTTCAAATATGATACTTAGAAAAAAAAGAATGCAGAAGACTTCCATGCTATACAGCGACTTTCATGTTAAAATAGCTTAGTTTTAAAATTGTTTTGAAGTTACATGTCATATAGATTACTGAGAGGGGAGGAGGTTAACTGCAGTGTGACTAGCTCCCCTGGAAGATTTTCCAAACAGAAGAGTAAAGCAGCTCATAATTGGAAGTTGTCTTTTTTTCCTCTAAACCAATAATTAGAAAGTACAATATTTCTAAGACAAAAAAAGTCTAATCTATTTTAGAAAAGAGCTAATGTTTGCTGCATATTTTTCATGGTACATTTAAATTATAGTTTTAATAAAATACATCTTTTTAGATCAAAGCTGAAAGAAGTCATCAGTAGTAGGCCAGTGTACTCCATATTTTTTGTTCTTCTAGATGATGGATGGCTTATGTTGTTCATATTTCCACAAACAATCTCATTCAGTATTGTTTTTTTTCCTCTTCTAGTATATATAAACAGGAGAACTGGTAGACAAAACAAGAACAAAATCCTTGTGTCCAATCACGTGTTTAGACGTTCATCAGCTTAATGAGTTCATGCAGTTTTATACATAAGTCTAGAAATGGTAGTGCTGATGATGAAAGCTGGGTTTTGTGTGTGGTTTTTTTTTTTAAGATGACAGCATGAAATACAGCATTTTTAAATTTTTTTTTATATTCAGGCAAAAGAGAAAGCAAAACTTGCCTGCTGAACACTTGAAGAACTTTTTGAGCAGTAAGCTAGGTCCGGGTGAGTTATCATCCTTGAAACTCTGATCTTTCTGGTCTTAGAATCAGAGCAGGGAGGAAGGACTTACTACGAAAGTTAGAAATGGATTTTTTTTAAACCTGGTGGAAATTGTTTGAACTTTCCACTCTTGTAAACATCCACATAATGCCATGAAAAAGTTCATGAATATTGCATTTTTTTCCAGTTATCTGTCTATACAAGTTTCTACTTGGATGAGGTTCCTAGAGGTAATGTAGCTCAGACACTCCGTGGTGCCCTCTCAAATTCATGGGTCCTCCTGTTCCTACCTTTTTTATTCTCTTGTAGGTGCTTCCACTTATTTGTATTCACCTGCGCATTGGCAGGCCTTTGCCGGCGTTGTTTGCGGTCTCTTTTCCAAACTTGCTCACAGAACTCATCCATTGTGTTGAGATTGGGGTGATTGATTAACTGCATGAAGTCTCTATACCAGATCTTTTGACTGGGGGTCATGCTATTGGTAGCATCCTTGGTCTTGGAGGCATCACCATCTTCTTCTTTATGGAGCAGCTCTTCCAGGTGGTCAGTATCAATTACTTCCAGGGTCACTTTAAGCAAAGTTTGCATGAAGCCATGCTCCACAGCATGACAAAAATAAATACCGGAGTCTCTTCGTTGAAGACTTCGTAGCAATAGGCCCTGTTCTGTTCGGATCATGCGATCATCCACTTTTATCTGTATTGGAAAAAAGTGTGAATTTCAGTAGTTATCTTCCATGTATGTGCAACATTATCGTCTATCCATATTAGTTCCTTAGTCCTGCTTTAAGATGGTAAAACTTGGCCAAAAATCCCCCAAACCACATGAATGGAAAACACTTTGCCAGTCATCTGTAGTAATGGAAGTCTCAAATACTCTGGAAAAACTACTGGTGTACTGAAAAGAGTTTGGAGGATTAAGCATTTACTCCTTAGTCTTGACTGTTGATACAAAGGTCTGTATCAACTGTCAGATGGACTTGCTGGTAAGATTATAGAAGATGGAAGGCTATAACCATCAGAGTACACATGGATGCATTTAGCTATATTACTGACATCACATTTATCATTATTTTTTAGTCAAGCTTAGATATATTTGTGGGAAATGTTCTCTGTCTTCCTATTGTTCCTTACTACAAAAACATAGAAGTGGGATCTGTGTAAGAGGAGAATTTATGAAGAAACACTAAGGATTAAATCTCAAAATTTTAATATTCAAAAAGCAGCTGTCCAAAGTACTGTATTTTTCTGAATTAATTAATATCTAGAATACAGTTTCATCCTTTGAATGCACATGTTGATCAGACAGAAATGGCATAAACCTGTTTGCTGCTCTCTCCACCAAGAATCAATTCTAAATAATTTACGCCTTATGCAAACAAAGTAAACAGCAAAAATATCTAAAGCTGATAATGTAACTAATTATTTAGTCCTTTTTTTTTTTTTTTTTTTTAATAAATGCTTAAAGGTAGATTGGGTATATTTACAAATACTTCAATGCAACAAACAAGTTTTTGTTTCCTAGCTTGATCTCCCTCCCTAGCAGAGTATCCTCTTAAGATATGTATGACCTAGCTTGATAGTAACATGACTTGAGAACCTGGGTGAGTAATAACATAAGAATGCTGGTGACAAGAGAAGGAGAAAAAATAAAGTATCAGCTTAGTGTAGTACAAGCAGGAAAAGCTGGTGTCTTTGCCTCTATGAATACTGCTTTTGATGAAAAACATGTACAGATTTGCATACCCTTGTGTCCACTACAGTTCTCAGTTCTTTCCGTCTCTGTCTTATCTGCAGTAAAGTCTTAGAGCGTGTCGTACATCGGACATGCTCCTGTTAGACTATGTTTCAGTCAAACAGTATAATTACATGAATGCAGATAGAATTTTTTTCAGTGGCAGTTTTAAAGTCTTTGTAATTTTTAAGTTCAATATAAACCTTGTATGATGCTTTCGGTGGCACCTAGATAGCATGCTAACTTTTTGTATTTCTGAGATATCTAACAGAAAACCAGTGTGTTTTGCAGGGGGTCTGACTAGGGAGAGGATATGAATGGTTTATGATGTAACAGTCTGTAAAATCTATTAGAGAACTTATGGGATTTTATAGTGATAAGAGTGTGGTGAAGAACAACAGAAATTATAAGATTCCAGAGAAATTCTACTAAACTAAAATAGAGATGGACATTAGTCTGGGAAGGACTTAGGTTCAACTATATCTTCATAGAGAAGACTAGTTGCATCTCTTTATTTTTTGTACTCTACCTCTTCTTTGCGGTCATCATTTTGCTTCTGGAATTGCCAGTAGACTGCAGCACGCTGAGATTTTGGACTGCACTCAAGAAAAGTGCTGCTATTCTCTACTCCATAGATAATCTTTTCCTCCAGGGTCTGACCACTTGGATTATCTGTAAAGCAAGAAAAAAAAAAAAAGAAAAAACCCCAATTAAATTACCAGGAAAGAAGAATCTTAATTGCTAAGTGAATTCATATGCTTAGAAACTGGGCTCCCTTAAGGTGTTTAAAGATAAAAACTTTAAAAGAAAATTTCCCTATATCAGTATGCCATTCGGAAAATCTCCATTATCTCTACCTTTGTAAGCATCCCTGGTAGGACTTTTTTATACTTATTTTTGTATTTTGAGTCCTAGCAGCTGTTAACATCACAGTATGTGAAGTTAATTAATTTTATTGTGAAATTTTGTGTAAACCTCATTATTATTTATCAAGGAAAATATCTAGGACACAACAAGAATTTTTAATAGCAAACTGTATGCAGTGAGAAAACTCTGGATGTAGTTGCAGAATGTCTGTAATGATGCCTCCTGGGCTCTATGATCATAATACTTTAGAGCAAAGTAATAAAACATGAGGCTATTTAAAAGTAGTATAATATATTTAGATTATATGGCACTGCAGTTTGCTGAAGCTGTTAATGACCAGGAATAATGTTTTTGAGGAAACAATCTTCAATTAATCATTTCCTCTCATACTGATATAATTTATGGAAATGTAATGAGGTTAATAAACCAGTCATTATGGGAGGGGAAAAAGAAAGTTAAATAAATTACTTCCTTTTGTAACAACAATGTTTCAAGATATTCATCAACTTGCTGGAAATATCACATAGCTATAGGACTTATACAGCATTTGATTCTTCTCCAATACCACAGAGGCTGTAAGGCATCATATTTCAACTCTCCACCTTAGCTCTTTAAAATGCTGCTACAGACTTAAGTGGCAACAGTACACTAATCCTGGAGAGTAGATGGGGAGGAAGGGGCTGGCAAGCTATTTAACACTGTGGATCTCATGGGGTTTCCTGTCTCTTTGCCATATTTGTCGTTCTTACCATTTTCCACTTTTGATCTTTAGCACTGTAAATCTTTAAAGAACTTCTTTTGATATGTTTTAACAGGAAAATGATGTCTAATTAAAATGCTCTCAGAGAAATCCTTTGTCGAGTTTTGTTTGCTTCCACTGTGCCTTTACCATGTTGGCCATGTTGGTTAGCAAACACTGGCTGTTTGCTAGATGACTGAGCCAAAGGTAAAACTAAAATTGAGCTCCTGGTTTATGTTGATACAGCAATCATATGTCTTTCCATGATGACTTGCCGCCCTGAGAGAGGATGGGAGATGGGGACAGAATAGGGACTGGTGCTTGTCCAGTTCTCAGTAAGGAAACATCAAATGGCCTATTAACACTAAACAAATAGGGAATGTGTTAGCTTCCTTTCCTCTGCTGGATTGTGAATCTTTCCAGCAAGTAAGCGGGGTGCTATATAAACAACCAAGTGAAACTTTTATGACATCTCTCAGAAACCACATCCCTATGAAGTGCAGCGTAGGGCCAGGAAAATGTGGAGCAATGGAGGAATTAATTAGAAAGCAAAGCAGCAAGAGAAGGGCAAAACAGCTGGAAGAGAATGTGACCAGGGGTACCAGTGGGAAGATCTGAGATGGAGCATGGTTGAATTTGTGTCAGTGAAACAGAGGAACTGGGAGTATGTGAAGAGATTAACTGAATAGAACTATAAGTTTCAAGATGAAGATTAGAAATGAAAATGATTAGCTGATAACTCATGGGTCCGGACTGAACATTATGAATGGCTGTTTGATGTCCTGACTCTTCTGTTTCAAGTTCAGTGCTCTCATTTAGGAACAGAATTCAGACAGCTGAGCGGGCAGTCAAAGATCCTCACTTAGTCAACAAGGGGCAGTTAGATGTCTGAACTGGGATCCACAATAGATAGCACATGTAGGGCTGCAGCATAAGACAGTCAGAAGGAAATGTCTCCTTTTATAGCCTGGGACACTGCTCTAGTGATGTGTTTCTGTGAAACAGATTTACAGGCTTCCAGAATAAAGAATGGAAACACAGGGATTTCGCTCTAGGATGCATTCAATTCCTTTCTTCCAGGCTCTATGAACTTTCAATCACGGTTGCAAAATGGCCCAACTTCAGTAAGAGCAATCTGAAAGTTTGGGTATTTGTATTGGAAGTAGAGCTATCGAGTCAGTCTCCTAAGTCTAAATGGAATTTGAGCCCTCTTCTCCCACATCCTAAATACCTGATTTAACCAGCAATTAGGTGGCTTGTAGCACCACTTGACTATATTTTCCCTAACACAACATAGTCCAAGTGAATTATACAGGAGCAAAGCACATGTAGCACTGGTCTCATCAGATCCAAGGAGACAGTCTTTTAGATCCTAAATACCAGTATAAAGGACAAAAATAGATATTTCTTTGGCAAGGATCCTAAGGCCCATGAGCAATAGCTTATTTTTAAGTATAGAGAGAAGTATCTGCTGGAAAACAGTATCTAGGGTATCCTTAGAATCACAGAATAATTTGGGTTTGAAGAGACCTTTAAAGGTCACCTAGTCCAACCCCCCCTGCAGTGAGCAGGAACATCTTCAATTAGATAAGGCTGCTCAGAGCTCCGTCCAACCTGACATTGAATGTTTCCAGGGATGGGGCATCTACTACTTCTCTGGGCAACCCGTTCCAGGGTTTCACCACCCTCATTGTAAAAAAATTCTTCTTTATATGTGGTCTGAATCTACTCTCTTTTAGTTTAAAACCATTACCACTTGTCCTGTTGCAGCAGGCCCTGATAAAAAGTGTCTCCCCATCTTTCTTATAAGCTCCCTTTAAGTATTGAAAGACAGCATTAAGTTATCCACAGAGCCTTCTCTTCTCCAGGGTCTCTTCTCCAACACTCTCAGCCTGTCCTTATAGGAGAGGTGTTATGTCCCTCTGATCTTTTTTAGATTCTAAGTATTTTTAGTAACTAAGAACCTAGTCACAAGTTTCCATGGAAGTTACCTTGAAGGCGTGTGCTCTGATGGCCTTTCAAACTTCTGTTTTCTTGGATCAGCCCTTGGCATTTTAGCATGTTAGAGATCAACACAGAAAGTAGCAGACACCCCCTTTAAATTTCCTCACAGCTCCAGACAATATAGTATGGGTGACAGTCATGCAATGAGAGAGGAAGGATTTAAGAGATCCTTCAAATTCCATTTCCATGATTTAAGGGAGCAGAAAGCAGGTCCAGAAATGTCTATAAAGTTTGTGTAATATTGCACATGTGGAGCGCAAGAAAGTAAGCAGAGTGATGGAATAATCCACAGGATCAGAATGCAGCTCTGGGACTGAGGGAGAAACTGAAGAGACTAGGAGGAAGAATGAAAGTCTGGGAAGTTCAGAAGAGCAGCTGGAGGAATTAGAAAATTATAGAAGTCATGAAGTTGGTTATGAAATTCAACTCAAAATCCTGCCTGAGAGCTGTAATTCCCAAAATGAACCCAACAGCAGTATCAGTTTACTACCCTGATAAATACATAATTTCTGACATAACTGAAGAAGTATGAAAGGCTAAGTACTTATACCAAGATTGCTTTGTAGATGAATGAATCTCACTATACAGTTAAATTCAGAGTGATTCTTTGAGCTTCTCCTCAGATAAATCACCTAAAAACTGGTGCCTCTTTGTTTACAAGTTCTTCAAAAAAAGAACTTCATTGATTTCTTGATAGCATTAATATGTTATGCTTAAAAAAATTGTTCTTTAGCTGACACAAAGGTGACCACGCTTTTAGATTTAAGCATTAATGCCCAGCCAAATGCCTGTACAGCTAAGGATCCGCAGCTCCCTCTAATGTTGTGTAGTTATTTTATGCTATTTGTTACACATTTGCACAAAAGGACAACTGAAAGAGCTGCCTAAACCTTACTAAAAGCATTATTGCTTCAGACTGATATCAAAGTAAGCTTCTGCAGTGTCTTTAAAATTAAGTATACAGTAAGAAATTGTTGTTTCTGCTGGTTCACATGGAGAATCAACTGGCAGTTAGTGCAAGGGAATGTATAGACAAGTAGTAAATGATTGCTGGAGCTTATTTTTGACTGTAGGCAAACCCAAGTCTTCATCTGTTGTCCAGGAAACTACAAGTCATAACTGAGGAAAAACCTGGCATGAGATGGCATAGGAAGTTTGAGGCCCATGCAGCTGCCTTTACTATGCATGATAATGTGTAAATGACAAGTAAATATAGGATAATTTTATACATTTACAAGTCAGAATTAATTCAGAGAAAATTTCACTCAAGAAAGCTAAAGTAATTTGACAGTGTTTCCTTAAAGTCTAGGACCTAAAACTGCATTCCCTCAGTATTTTTTGTAACTTACTGATTATTCTAATCAGGCTGTCTTCATTTCACTAGTAAGTAAAATTTACAGTGGTATCTCGTCTCATATTTGCTCTGCTCATTTTGACAAAGGTGTATTAAAGCTCCTTGTGATCAGGTGTACTATGTAATAGCTTCTTCCTGACCTTGAGTTCTTATGACTGTTGTAATGAAAAAACTGCTCTGCATTGCTCTCTTCTCTTTGGACAGAAGATATCTTCTGGTACAAATCAGTTTACCAAATATGGAAAGATAGAAAAAACAAAGTGTTTTGAAATCCTTTTCTTGTCTATGGAGATAAAGAACAGACCTATAATTGTATAAAGCACAGCAGGCAAGTACAAGACAACGTAAAAAAAATGGACTTGTGGTAGCCCAGATCATCATTTTACTATAAGTAAAATGTCAATATAGTAAAAAGGTAAAGCTAAGACATGCTTCTGCTGGTAATAAAATCCATGTTTAGTGCCTGGTGAAATTTTCCTACTGGGAAACTGAAATGTCATCTCAACCCCAATATATGGATGTTCTCATCTGCACTTTTTAAACATTACTAGATATCATACAACTGGACATCTGTGAACTTTCTACTAGTCCACTCTGAGTAGCTCAAAACTGAAGTAGTTGTGCATTCATGACCTCTCAAAACATGACAATTGCATGTTGATGCACTTTTCCAAACCATTTTCCCCTCTGAGTAGCTTGGCCTGAGTCTGAATTAATAAATAAAAAGAAAAGTTATAGTAATGTTAGCTGTGATTTTCAAATGATTAAAAAGGAAGATAAAGTATTACTGAAATGTAGTAGTGATGAATTATAGCTGACAAAAGTACAACTTTGGACTATTTATCATTCTTTCTATATACAAGGACTGAAAGGACATGAGGGTTTTGAGGTATCTCCATTTTCAGCCACCCCTTCTTTATTTATCCCAGAATTCTGTCCAGTGGTTTAATTGTTATTATAGATGTACCACAAGCATGAGTAATAATTTTTTCCAGCAGAGGGAAGTATTGCCTAAGTGTTCTCTTCTCTTTTGGCAAAATGGGCATTTTTCATTTTCTGACTGAAGATCTTCTGAAGAGTTTGGCAACAAATTAGTAACTGTGAGATGTTTATCAGTCAAACAATTCAAAAAAGGAAGATTTGATCAATACACTGTGAAAATGAAACAACCAACCACCTCCCCCCTCCAAAAAAAAAAAAAAAAAAAAAAAAAAAAAAAAAACATGGGATGGGAATACTGAAGGGAACATCCTGATATTAAGGGCTGCTAGTGTGGCATCTACAACAGACCATTCCATATTTAGCCAAGGTAGTTAATGATGTGTTTGGTTATCATCCTATTTGAACTACATGAAGCTGTTCTGAAGGAGATAGGGCTCTTTTCTGACATAATATGCCTAGTCTGATGGTACAGTATTGTCAGGTAAGTGAAGCAGAAAAATTGAAATGCTTGAAACTTGAGGAAAAACAAAAACAAGTCTTCAGTGTCTGATCCAGGCCATTGTGAGCAATCTAAATTGGGATAATGATGTATTATATTAATCTTTCACAGATGTTCAAGACAATTTTACCAACAAAACATTCATGTGCTTCCTACTCTTCCCACACACAGTCTGTAAATTACATACAAATTAGTTGTACTTCAGTGATACCCATAACTCACCATGATGCTGCAGGTCTGAGCAGTGGGTAAGCGGGTCTCCATTTCGGATGTCTTGTCGTCTAGTACGTCTGTAAATACCATATTTGAAAACCGTTAGTGACCTTCTCAGTGGTTAGCATTCACATTTGCCATGACTGAAGAGGAACAAATGGAACGTATATATAATTACATAGGTCATAAGTGCACCTAAACAACACTGGGAAGGAAATCATATTGTTACTACCATATTCTATGCATTATCACAATTTGTAGAATCAGACTTTACTGTTACAGGTAAAGGCTTCAGAAACTGGTAAATAAATATGTCTTGCACTGAGCCTATGAAGCTTATTTTAACTGTGTTGGCAATTTTGATCAGAGACAAATTCATTACTTGATTCATAGATAGAGGGACTGCTAAGGGATCAAAGTATATACAGTGCAGTTTCACATGGATACACAAACATGAAGAAGCTACAGCTTTTCTGCAAGTAGAGAATACTTTAAGTATCACGGCATCTTTTAGATAAAATGAAATGTTATGATGAATGGCTTTTAAAGAATGTCCATGTGCTGTACTTTCTACAAATTCTAAACTAAAATACATAGATCATTTCAGCCACTACAGATCTCACCGAAACATTTCTGATAAAACCTTTTCCATAACTGTTGCAAATAGTTTTGTCTTTAGAATAAACTCAATAAAACTGTTGGATAGGAAGATTTTGCAATGTCATTTATTCCATCCTTTGTAGCTTGAGTCTGGGTTCTAGCTTTTATTACATGTCCATTTAATGTAGTAGACTCTTTTCCCAGCTTGATTTCCATTGGCTGATTTGTAAAACATATTGATCTGTGCTAAAAAATGTTGTATTTCACAGAAAAAAGCTTTTTAATACAGTTTTATTTTGCATTTGGTTTTTTCTGTCTTTGTCTACTCTTATTTTTATGTAAATAGCTGTGACACGAAATTCAACTGAGCCAGAGAAAAGCGTTTCATATAAAAAAAAAAGAAAAAAGAACAAGGCAAACAAAGATGTGTTTCAAGTGTGAGCACTTTACTTTAGGAATCAGAGAAAGCCTGAGGGCTTGCAAAATCAGAAGAGAACAAAGAGGATTAGGCTGCTGAACAATGCTGTGATTTCAGATTATAGCATCCAGCAACGGATATGCAAAAGTCAAGTAGCCTTGTAAAAAGCACTGTTGGTCACTCCCTTGTGACAACAGCCCGCATTTTTAAAAAGCCATTGTTCTGCAGCACAGAGACCATCTCTCTTCCGTTCACTAGCCCCCTTTGCAGACTCTCACTGACAGCCCAGCAGCAGCACATACTAGGAGTTCTCACAGAGGCACCATCAACTGCACAGCTGACTCTCCTTGACTGGAATATTTTAACCATTTTATTTTTTCCACTGAGAACTACTGAAATGTTAAACTGAAATTAGTTGTGTGAAGTTTGACAACAGTTTTTTTTTATTAAAAAAAAAAAAAAAACAAAACCAAAAACACAACAATGCAGAATGGGCATTTGTTATATCTTTTTGAATAAAAAATTTTTTACAATTACCCGAGTGAATTAGCATGCTTTAATAAGAAAGATTCTTCTGTTGATTAAAAAAATGTACTAATCCTCATTTCAGATATCATCTTCATATTACTCATTAACAATAAGTATAGATACACCAAAACATGAGAAACTATTAAGTTTTATTACTCCTTCCTAAATTTTGAAATGCAGCTTATTTATAGGATACTATTTGCAGAAAAGAAGTCTGTGGAATGACTCATATTACTGTCAGTGGAGTCTGGATGAGATGTTTAGTTAGAATCTCAGGAAAATGTCGCACTTATCACCACTGTATCAACACGATTATTTATGAAATATGAACCAGAACACATCTGCATGGGGTAAAGTTAAGTGGTCACACTACAGGAGCTCTGAACTGTCATTTAGACTTGTAAAATACACAAAGAAAGAAAAGTAAATTAAAATCATGGCTCATAAAAGCTCCTTTTTAAAAAAGAAGAAAAAGAAACAAAACAAAAACCAAGACCCCAAACCAACTATTAGTAAAGCATCTGTGCAATTGCCTCAGGACTCAACTTTCCCAATATTTCTGGAGCCTAAAATTACAAGGAATCATTATTAGGAAAATGTTGACATTTAAACTGTTTCCAGCAATGCTGATTTTGTCATACATGCATTCAAAGCTGGCTTGAGGCAGTGGGTAGAGCAAATACCAGGTAAACAGAGAATCCTCTCCCCCAGTAACACAGACCTTTATTCTGCTGGTGTTGCTGCCAAGGGAAAAATGGGGGGAAGTAGAGGGGGACAGAGGCTTTTTCTGAATGCACTGTCAGGATCCCAGCTTCTTAGGAATTTTTCTTTCACAGTGGCCTCAAGAAGAGTAAATTCTTCACCCCAAGGTTCTTCTGTAGCTGTGCAACCCAGTTTAGCCCCAGTAATCCTGCCCCTTAATCCCTGTAAGAAGAGGTCCCTTTACTCCTGATGGCAACAGTGAGCTCAGCCTGCTGTTTATTAAGTTGGAGAGACGGATAAGTAAAAGACAAAGGGCCCTGTTTTTTCCATCAGTGTAAGCAGATGAATGACTGGATGATGTGCTCTGTGGGTCTTGAGATGTCCTGGAAGTGGGAATGGGTGCTAGTGAATGCTGAGAAAGGAAGACGTACAGGGATAACGCTTAGTAGGGAGGTAGACGAGTGAGTCAGTGATTCCTGACCTTACTGACTCCTTCAAGTCAGAAGCAGTACTCAACCACAGTGACTTCTAACCCTAAAAACTTTCAGATCAAATCAATCTCTTAGACTCTCCTTGAACACCTCACCGTTCCCTCTCCTCTCTTTCCTCCTCTTCCTACAGAGCAACTCTCGTGTTCCCACCACTCATATGAATTTAGCCTAGGCAGCTGAGAAAATTTGACCAGCTCTTCTTTTGGGATGAGTTCAGTTTCTCCTTTTAAGTTATTTTCTAAAGAATTTCACAAAAAGCTTGTCTCAGATTAACTCTGTTTCCTGGTGCAAAAATAGAACCTCATGTGCTGTAAGCAGCTTTTTGTTTTGTCACCAGTATTTGTTTAGGATACATTGTAATGAAAACCTTGCAATTTTAATGCCCTCCATCTGAAAAGTCTGTTACACAAATACTACTTCCCACCCTTTACCACATTTCATCTCCTGCAACAACCAGCGACAACCAATCCAAATGTGGAATTTGGAGTCCTGACATTCTCAGCTAAATATTTGCTACCATTAATTTTAAGTATATAAGCCCTTATGTATATAAACCCTTGGATTCTTTGTTTCTTCATAAGTGCAAGATGTTTGGCATATTCAATTTAATGTGAGCACTTTTAAATCATTTTAGCCAATTTATCATGGGAATCTCAACACTACACCAGTATCCGTTCTTATTTGCAACTGGTTATCTATTCAACTATTCCTAATTTCTAGTTCAGTAGCTAAGAGCTTTTCAGTAACTAGCTAATATACTTCAAGAGAATGAATTTCAGAGATAAAGGCAGGCAAAGAAAATATTATTTTAAATCTTCAGATCAGGCAAGTAGGACTTGTAAATTCTCTATAAAAATTTTATTTTCACTTGCAGAGTCTGTTTTGCCTTAACCTTTGCATTGCAACACCTTTAGCATCGGTGCAGAGTGAGTGTAAAATAGTGGTTCGGATCTGGTAGCACTTAGACACACATCAACACATACAAGTTATACTTTTGAATAATAACAATAATGTCATATATCACTAAAATAACAACTTTCCATTCATGTCCAAACACTTTATAAATATTTCTTTTGAATTAGAATTCATGAAAATGCAGGAAGATTAACTTGGGCAAGTAGTTCTTTCATTTTAATATCAAGCCCCCTCATGTTAGAGAAAAGGACTTTTTTGTTGTTGTTGTTTATTACTGAATATAAAGTTATGAATCCATTTCAGAGACAACTCTTTTCTGAATGTTCTCTTAAAACAGCTTTTTAAGCCAACCCAAGAGGTAAAAGTGTTCACTTTAAACCAAGACTTCACATTGCTTGTAACTCCCACAATTATGTATTTTTTATAACAGAAAGTTCTCCAGTTAACCATCCCATGATAAATCTCCAAACCCCTCTGGCCATATTGAGACAACTAGTTAAAACAAATAGCAAACCATGCAGAGATCTAAAACTGCACCTACCTCTTAGCAGTGGGGAAGTAACGTGAGCAAGATGAACCATCCCAGGCACAATAAGGGTCTCTTGCAAGGCAACACTCAGCACATGCTTTCCCATACACATCACAGCGGTGTAAAGGAAGCTGTGAAACTCCAGTGGCTGAGCCAATGTAGAGCTGTTGCTGTTATAAAAGTTAAAAAAAAATAAAAAATCATTAACTTTTTTTGCTAGGAAAGCATTAAAAAAAAAGTGAGATAATAATATATTAGGACCGTTACAAATACAATAAAGGATCATGTTCCTGATGTACACTAAAAGAATGAGAAAAGAATTGTCCTCAGGATAAAAAAAAATCAAACAGGAAAAACTGATTTTTGTTATGAAGCTCTTGGTGGCTTCTCTAAAAAGTATGAAATATTAAAGTACTCTTCCATTTTTTCTTTTGTATTCAAATTCCTGCACTGGGAAAGCACTACAGTCAGTGACAGAACACAATGGAGAACATGCTTTTGAATTTAAAGAAAAAGAAAACCACTAAAATTTCCTATATATGACATTGATTTGTGTAGGTGTGGGGGGAAACCTAAAGTAAATTATTTCAGACTGATGCCAAGATATTTCAGTTTGGAACTGCTGCCATGCATGCAATTCTTTTTATGTCTGATAATTCAGATGCTTCATACTCTTTTTGACATGTCACATACTCTAATTGAAAAATATCTTTAATGAGGGGAGATGGCTTACTTTATTTTGGATAAAAAACAGTCTTGAGTGGAAGATGTAGCTCAAATGCAGACAGAAGCCATGAAATAAATAAAAAAACGTGCATACAAAATGAACTACAGCTTTGTATGGCATCACAACAGACTATCGTGTCTCTCCCAATTTCCTCTCTGATATCAAATTCATGTGGTCCATTAGGGAAGTTGGTCCCCAGAGGGACGTAAGGAAACTGAACTACTGATCCCACATGAGAGTCCAAACAGAGATATTTCAGCTTAGCACAAATTCAGAAAGAAAACAAGTATGAGTATAGTAAGTAAATACAGTTCCCTCTGAGATGCAAAACTAGGGGAAAACAAAATAAATATATAAATAAAAATTAAACGGCATAATCCTTCTGTTTTGGAAACACTGATACTTTGGTATCAAAGGCTTAAACTGTCACTCAGCACCCATGGTGGAGCAATTAATACATTTGTTTTTAATGTCCCACTCCAAGCAGTCCCATCAAGAAAATAAAAAATTCTATTTTTTTCTTTATTAGAAAACATAAAGCTCGTGTGAAAAATAAGACTTCAGGAAATGTTATCAAAATTCTTCATCTCCTACTCTGGGATACCCCAGAGGTACCCTTTCCAGGGAATTTGGGGATGGAAGGTGGCTGAGGTCACTTACCTACCAGAAATGATGAGCACGGGATACCAGGAGACAGCAAAACCAAAAACACTCATAAAAAAAGTGTTGTGTTAACTTCTTTCAGAGACAGCAGTTTGGCAGTTTATACAGGCATATTCATCGTAACAGAAACATCCCATGCATTTATATAAACACCAGTATTTTGTCCACGAAAATGTGACAAGGAAAGCACCCAAAGGAAAATGAAGCCCTTTCTAAGCAGCTGCTTCCCTCTATTACAGTGCCATTGCTGGGTTGTAAACCCTGTTCTCTGGGCAAAAATCTCTGACCACTCAGAGCTCTACATAAAACCTTAACTGCATGTACCTCTTCCCAGTTAGTGTGGAACCCTGAGAAGCAGATGACAGGCAGCAGACATGATAAGCTAATTCTCTCTAACTTAAGTCACTTAATCAAGTACCCTGCTTAGGGGTACGTACTGCAGTAAAAAAAAGCAGCAATTCAAATCTTAGGTGACCGAACAATTTCTCACGGGATGCCTTTTCTCTTTACTGATTATGGAGGCAGCAAAGGTCAAATGAGAGCTTCAGTTAAGTATCTTAAATGTCCAGATGGTATTGATCTGAGTCCTATGTAATTGGGGCATTAATATCTATATAAGCATGTAGCAACGTGTGGTGCAACTAATATAAAAATCAACGCAGAGAACGCACATGGGAAAATAAGGAAGAATGGTGTAATGCTTTCCTGTGTACCTCTGTAACCAATTTCATTTTTGTCAAAAACCCTTCCCTGATTTCTAATGAGTGCATTTAGAATTAAAGAATGACCAGAAACACATTAAAAAACCAGAACAAAACAAAACAAGTGAGACCAAAATAGGGTTACTTAAAGACTCTATTCCTTGTAGATAAGTTCATAAAGTTCAGCCAGTGAACTATAGCATGTGTTTCAGGTGCTGCACAGCCTGAAGGCTGCTGCCCTGTTTGCTGCTCTTCTGATTATGGTTTTAGACTCCAGCTGGTGATCATTATTCTGGACACTAATAATATATAAATCCAGGCAGTATGAAATTCAGAAAATAATAACAGAATGATTTGCATCAATGGTCTGACCTTACTTTGCCATACACATTCAAACTGCCTTTTGGGCAAAGAGTCTCTCCCAAGAGGTTGTTAATTTAATAAATCAGCTGATTATCAGATCAAACCAGGGGGGGTGTGAGGGGGAAGGTTGTCCTGTAAAAATTCTTGCTGAAGTATCAGAACTCCAGAAAAGCCGAGGACACTAATGTTTTAAGCAATGCAGTGGTTTCTATTTGCCCCGTGGTGATGCACAAAATGCAGTCTTTCCTTGGAAGTCAGACAAAGAGATAACTGAGGATTTCTCATTTGAAATAAAAAAAAAAAAAAAAAAAAAAAAAAAAAAAAAAAAAAAAAAAAAAAAAAACTTAAAAATAACTTAGGCAGAATTTCAGTAGGGACTTTAGGGAGCATGATGTTCAAATCCCTTTCAAATCCCATTTAATTTTATGTCTTGAAAAGTGACTGATGCAGAACAGTTCAGGGGGCTGCTTAAGTGACATCTGTTTTGAGCTGGTCCTTTCTATATTCTCACTATGGACAGAAACGGCAATCTCTGAATAAAATTCACTACTCTGTGAAAAATACTATGAAAGTAATCACTAAGGTCTTTCTGAAGGTCTCTGTCTTGACATGAGAATCTTATGGAGGAGAAACAAAAGCGCTTCATAGCAGTTCACCAGACAAGGAGCTGGCCTGTATCAGCCAAGGATCTCCTTGGTTTTGTCCCATCTTACCAGAAATACAGCGGCTTTTGGAAACAGGGGATCATAAATCTGACCCTGAGAAAAAGTTGAGAGCTTGATCCACAAAAAGTCACCTTTGATTGAATGCCAGGCCTGACTTTTTGGCCTACTTCTACATTTTTTAAAAAATCATGAAGCCTCACTTGACAGGCTCAGGGACAGTTGGTAGCCAGGGGGTCCCTGCAAGCCTCCTCCCACCGAATTGTTAATTTATGCAGCTGTAGGATGTTACAATGGCTCTAGGATGATGCTGTCCTCTGAAGTTTTGTGTCTATTGCTAACAGTGCATAAGCTCATATAATAAAGGCTACACCAACCTAGGACTCCCAAATTAGGAGGAACATGTAGCTTCAGTGAGAAAATATAATTCCTGTGAGTTAAAACAGAGCTGAGAAAGACTGTATCAAGGCTTAGTCTTACATATAAAGGTTTAATTTTCTTGCTCAAAGTCACTGTTTCTCAAGGGCCAAATTCATACTCATAGAAAGAGTCATGGAAGCCTTAGAGTTTTATATAATTTAAAATTATATATATATAATTCTATAAATTCTGCTCCTGAATAATTTGTGGATTTTGGTCTTTAGGAAGAAGAGTCATCTGTAACAACGTATAGTCACGATGGCAAAATGGGTAGCTTTGAACAACCAGTGTAGTAAAATATTCAAAAACAAGGAGAAACTCCCCATACCATGTTTTTATAATTGGGTGGAAGAATTGTTGGTGAAAAAATAAAATGAAGTGATTTCTTTAAAGTTATTCAAGAGGACATGTTGGTTTTACTGTTTACATTTCATGATTCTGCTTTCTACAATGCATAGAATTATCTTTCTGTTTATATGAAAAATGCCCTGCTTATCAGAACACAATGAGTAAAGTGTTTGAGTTATAAAACCACAGTATTTTAAAATCATAAATGTAAAATGGAAACATGTTGCCATATACTTATTTGATATAAAGTGCCAAAAGCTTGTCTACTGTATCATGATTCTGTCATTTTTAGCCTGAGGCTGGTTGATTTTTCATGAGCTTAACTCTGCCGGAATAACTTGTGTTTTATGCTCTTTTTTAGTTTTAAACAATTTTAGCAGTGTAAATTTGTTTTCAAAAGAATCAGGGAAAATTGTAATCTCTCTTGAATAACTAAAGATGCTTCAAAGAAGAGGTTGTATGAAGATGCATGGACCATTATCAAATATGATTTGCTGCTTTAAGGGAATGTACTTATAAAAATAATCCAAAGCAGAGCATTTTGGTATGATGTGAACATACACACAATTTTACAGGTTCATTTTTAAATATCTCAGTGTTCAGTAGTACACTTTTTTGTCCTACCATTTCTGATGGTTTAGGTGGTAAACTATGTTAGAAGTGTCCCCAAACAAAATGTTTTCTGTCAAATACATGGAAGTTTTCAGACAACTTTCTTAAATACAGTGAATTCTGAGTTAAATATGCAGCTTTCAAACATAATATTGGGCTCTGTTCATTACAGAATGAATTTAGCTCTGTTTAATTAATTAATTATTCAATAACGTATAGAGTAAGGTAGATGAATTAACTAAATCTTATTTATAACACATACAATTTTTTAGACACCCAGTCCTGGAAGTACTACCAAATCCCCTCTTTACTGACAATGACATTAATGGAAAAATTAACGAGTGTGAACAAGTTGCTTGTATTTACCAGATTAAGCTCCAAATCAACATGAATATGAAAAAGAAAAAAAAATATTACGTTAATTATGTTAAGTTTGACATTAAATTTTATGTCCCAGACTTCTGAGACAGGAAGTGACAGTGGCTGGGATCCATCTACCTAATTCAAGGCAGAACTGGAAGATAGGCACCTAATACCCACTTCACTCCTTGACAGCAAACCAATTTTCTTTGCACAACTACATAATTCATCTGCTACCTCCTAAAGAAGCCTAATAACAATTGCTTGTATCTGTTCAGAAATGCAGGAATCACCTTGTAAATCAAACAAAACTTTACCACCACCCATCAACAAGTCCAGTTAATTTTAGTTATGGTGTGGTCTACAATGAAGACTATAATACATATCTTTTCTTTGAACAGTTATTAGTGTACTCAACAGAAAGCAGGAAATATTAATTCTGGAGTCAGGAACTCATATCCTAACCATGTCACTGAACCAGAAGGCCATGGAAAATTTGGTCTAAACCATATCTACCTTCTTTCTGAAAGCTGAATGGTGCACATCCAGGAATGTAATGGACATTGGACAGACAGACAAGAGGATGTCTCATTTCCAGACTTTGCTTCCACTATCTAAGGATGTCTTATTTCTAGGCTTTGCTTTTGCTGTCTGCATTTTATACTAGACTATTCCCACAGAGGCTAAAACTAGTCCTGTTAAAGCAAGAGACCAAGCTTGGACATTCCTTTTGAACCGTTTCTCTGTCATAAGAACATTTTTTTTTTCCTTCGGAGCCTCTAGACAGTTGGTTAGTTTGTGTTTAGTTTTCACCTTACTAGTAAGTAACACATACTAGACTTCCTTTCTCCTTTGCATGTCACATTTTCCTAAGAAACTACTGATGTTTATGTAAAGGCCTGGGATGCTGCTGCTGTAATTAATATGTCTCTACTGACTGCCAAGTTACTGTCTCTAAAAGACAGAGACCAATAAATATTTAAAAGTGATTTAAAGTTTGTGCACATAGTACCTGTTTTGTGGAAATCTTCATTGCTGAAATAACAGTGGGTTCCTAGGGGAAAAAAGAGTGAAAATATAAAATAATCTCTATAAAAATAAAAATTCTGCTAGAATGCTATTTGCCCAACCTAGAAACCCTGAAGTTAAACTAGACCTCCTTAGTAATAGTGCTTCTTGTTGTCTTGCAATGGAATAATTTCCAGCTGTAAGTGAATCAGAATGTGTGTACAGATCTGAGTGTGTCTTTGATTCCTATGTTGATTGTAGATATATAATTTTCCATTATTATTATCATTGTGATTAACTTGTTACTAGTTTCACATCTTTAAATTAATTTCTACAATTAATATTAAAACTACATTTAAAGAACCTCCCAGGTAATATGAAAATAATAACGGTGGTATCAAAATACATAGATACTATATATTAAAGGTGTTAACACTGAAATAAGCAACATGTTTTCACCATACCAAGGTGAAAAAAACATTCCTGAAACATTTTAGTCATAAGAACAAATCTTAATCCCAAGTATAATCTTGTTAACTGCACCACACTATTCACATACAAGGAATTTACTCATATTTGCACAACACAATTTAAACTGGCAAAAGGGTTTTTACACCCTGGAATACTCATTATTTAATTAACCAAATAAGTCACTAGGAGAATTATTGTTCCCCACTCTTAATTATCTGTAGCAAGCAGATGTCAAACCAATATCTAGTTTGTTACATGAGAGACTGTAGGAAATATTTAACAGCATAAGTATGTTTAGATCTGATTAAAAGACTGTTATACCATTTAGGCCCAGCTGCTTGAATGGTTTTTAATCCTGAGAGTAAAAGTGGCATAATTTGGTTACAAAGTGTCCAAGTCAATTGTCTATGAACTTTATTCCATCTAAAACCATACTCTTGGTTATATATATTAATAAAGTCCTTATTAAGGTTTTACACTTGTGTAGCTGTCAACTTTCTTATCCTGAGAGAATTTGATACAGGTCAGTGGATGTTAAGCATGTGGACTTGCCTTTACAAATCGGTTAATAGACCTTATATTAGAAAGCATCAATTAAGCGTAACAGTTGAATGAAAATTGAACTCATTAGTTTGTTTGCTCAGCTGTTCAGAGAAATGGGTTTAAAATTGGAATTCGTTATCAATGTAATAGAAACGGAAAATTTTCAGTTTCATGGAATTATAACCGAAAAGTGTTCTATTCAGCATGTTGCAGTTTAAACATCAAAATACATTGTTTATGATGTCCATAGAGTCTTTATTAACTAAAGAAACTTACATTTGGTTAAGGTACTTTTAAAATTCCCATTGAAAGATCCGTATCTTATGCATACAAATTCTGCTTATTCCACTGAAGTACATTAAGACCCTTTTGAAGGCTTAAATACATGCTAAAGGAGATAAATGAGCTTTCAAGTAAATCAGAAGACCAAAATCCTTTTGTGTAATGAATAAATACATATGTAAAGTAAAATACCAGATGTGAATTTGCCATTAACCATTCTACTTCTGTAAAGCCTTTCTGAAATAAAACTTTCATTCCATTTATTTTCATTCTTTCACTTTTATATTTCTCTGATCTCCTTCAGCTTGGCACTTCTGCTTGATTTAGGGAAGAGACTCATACATTATCAACAATTGCCAAATTACCCTGCATTAATGTAATGACTTTTGCATGTACAGAAAAGAAAAAAAGCTGGGAGCTACAAATTACTTGTCTCATTTTCTCCTCATAGTTTCTACTTTATTTTTCTGCTAAAACAAAGAAAGAAAAAAAACCCACATTTCTGCTCTCAAAAAAATCCCATGGATTGCCGAAACAGATACCCATTTTTCAGTGGTATCTTGCACTCAAAACAGTGGTTTCTGTGCAAGACTGCCCTCAAGAAAAAAATAAAAATATAAAAAATAATAGCAACATGATATCTGTTTAGATATGATGTGTCTGTTCAGAAACCAAGGATAAAGGGATGGCAAGTGACTCTGATGAGGGGTGGCTGGGCCCCTGTGGCAGGTTTTGAGCACAGCCCTTGTCAGCACATCTGGGGCAAGACCATGTGATGCCCATGGGGCTCACCAAGTACACAAGCATCATCTTCACACTGTCAGATTAACCTCACGCTCCCAGCTAGGTATCAACCCCCCCAAAAGCCTGGAGCCTGTGAACTGGTGCCATAAAACAGTACTGACAGAAAGAATAACGTGAGGAATGTAAATAATTCGTTGTTGTGTACAAAACACAAGACGTCCCTGGGTTCTGTCTGGAAAGTGTTTGAAAGGTTTACTCAGCCTCAACTTGCAGGAGTGCCTATGGGATGCCTTATTTTTTAGGTGACTTAGATAGGAAAAATGGAAGAGATCGATTTTCACAAAAAAACCCCAAAGTACTACAGATTAGGGGTTTATCATGTCTTGCGTCAAACCATGAAAATGAGACCCTAAAGTCACCTTTGAAAATATAAACACTTTCTTTGTTTCTCAGATTATTACGCAAAAGAAATCTGTGCAGATCACTGTTTTTCCTAAAGTATCTTCCCAGTTACATTATGCTGATAGTCTGAAGAGTTGACGCAACTATAAAATTCATGTTTTATATCTCTCTGTGGGAGAAAACAGACAGGAATTATTCCCAGACTTGCACAGATAGATACTTTACCACAGCATGTACTAGCTCTAAGATTCAGAGATACTAATTTACTTTTCAAACAACAAAACAAAAGCCCAGAATGCCTTTTTTTTTTTTTTTTAATCATTAACCTCCAGATAGGACTGGAAGTTTCAAAGTTTATTTTGACTAGTGTCTGGGTCTGTAAATGACAAGCTAATTAGAGGGGTATGCCAGGCTATTCCTTGGCTAGACTGCAACAAGTTTAGTTTGCAGCTGTCCACAAAGAAATCTACAACCTGACACTTGAAATTTAGCCGCACTTACCCGAAAGACTGTCATTTCTTCCAGCAAGACTTCCTCTAAATCATGCCAAGTCTCCTTAGGAATTGAAACCACTTTAAGAACTGTTCCGATATCTTGAAAAGGAAAAAAAAAAAAAAAAAAAAGTTTTCAGGTGCTTAAGATGCATACTTCAGTTTCAGAGCAGCCAGAGTTTCTTGTAGTATGTAATTATTTCACATACAAAGACTCTGAAGCTACGCATCTGTGAGCACTTGTTCAAAATAACAACTGCTGTTTAATAACCTGGAAAAACACTGAATTGCAGTAGGACATTTCACTGAAGTCTTTCAACTATCAAAATGCAACAAAGAAGATAAATATTACTATAGCTATTAAAGAATAAAAAGGACTGAAACGCTATTTAAGTCATGTTTCAGTCATTTAATTGAGGAAGGACATGCATTAAATTTACCCATGCATGTTTTATTGTCCATTTTCAATATAATGATTTCATTCTTAAAATGCATGAGAAGATGGTGTCAGAAGGCTCAGTATGGATATAAAAACATCTGGATAAATATTAGACAGATGAAGCTGTTAGATCTGTTAAGTACATGTGATCTTCCCCATGTCAAACAAAGTACCTAAGATGTATAAGCCCCTCAAGGCATCTGTATTTCTCTGCGTGTTACATACTGGTCTTCACTGAGGGGTAACAAGCAACACAACTTGTATCTTCTGCTTAGAAATAGATGTGTGCCAGCATTTTAATACCGTACCCATTTACATTCTTGGAGTTTTGCAATTGGCTTTAACATGAACAAGGCCAGTACTTGAAATTCCTGAGCTACAGCCTTTGGTTTTGTGAATATGATTGAGACTTAAAACCATCTCTGTTTTACAGCTTCTCCATATGTGATTTATTTGTTTGTTTCCATGAACAGACTTTTCATGGAAAAACAACAACCAAAAAAATAGAATTATTTCTAGGTTGGTGCACATCACTGTAGACTCTGAAATAGAAACACTCAGTATGTGACTTTTCTTTTTAACCAGCCTGGTGTAGTACCCTGTAAATGTATCACAGGAATAACAGCTATGTCCCTGAGGACTTTTAATGTTTCACATGCTATAGCAGTAACAGTTTAGGAAAACACAAGGAATTTTAAATTGATAAAATTCTGAAAGTAACAGAACTGTAAAGGTCAACATTCTTAAAACAAGAATCACCCATCAATTACACAAAATCCAAACATATTTTGTATGTATATGTATTTCTCTGTGTTAGCTGAAACTTCTGATGAGAATCATGACAACTCACCACTTCTATATTGAAAATACACATAAAATTGAAACAGATTACACAAGCTGAAATTGTTTTTATAAAGTGACAAATTTAAAAGCTATTGATTTCATGAGAAAATTCTGGTATTTTAAATTCTTTACATGAATTTGGATTAAAATATTCTAGAAATCCTAGAATATCCCGTAGAACTGAGATCTTCATTTTTCCATCTGCTCTCCTTTAAACAGATGTTATTTTCTAAGTACATATTTTTGAAGTTTAGACAGAAGTGATTTTTTTTTCCCACAGAATATGTGCATCACTGTTTTCTTTAATTTGTCATAATTTCATAGATTTTTTTTAATAAAAAGAAAAAAATGCTCTTAGGACAATAACAACAAAGCAAAGCACAACTTCCTTTTTATTTAGGCAGCTACATGTACAAACTAAGCTAGTGAAATATACTAGATAAGTTGTTTTGGAAGTGGTTTTCATTATGGTTACTGCTACTAATTGAATATATTTAATTCAAGGAATATTGAGAAAAATACAAACAAATTTTAAAACAAGAAAGAAAAGAATACACATTTCTACAACAGGGTAATTCAGAACAACAGATAATTTAATGTTAGTTATATTTGTAATTTAATGGATGAGTTCATTTCCTTAATTATCCTAATAATTTGATGACTGTGGTTTTGAGGAAAATACACTGTATGAGTAAAAAAAGAGAACTCTGATCTAATAAATACAGCAGCATAGGACTATGACTGTCCCCAGCCACAATCCATCAAATGCCATCTTCTAGAAATAAAGGGGAATTTTTGACAAAACAACACAAGGGAAACTCTGGAGCCTGAGTGGGCACTGAGCAGACATGAGTTCCCCACATAATGCTGTTTCAAGAAAAGGTCTGACTTTTAAGTGGATCCTGCAACAATTACAGTCGCTTGATGCTCAAGAAAGCCTCTGAGGTCAAAGATACACTGTGTTAATCACTATGGTGACTCTGGTCAGGCCACAGGTACAAAAGTGGGGCTTTATCTGAGTTCTAGATCAAGTTTTACAGAGTAGTATTTCAAACAATTTCACACAAATGGAATCAGCCTTCTCCTTTAGGATCAATAGGCTCTACTCACTAAGATAAGATTACTGTTATTAATTTGTTTTACTGACAGATGTACCTTGACTGTGCCAAATGATCCCAAGCATCAGACACTCAGGATATGCATTAATTGCGTATCTTAAATCCTGTTGTTTTCTGATATAATTTCAAACATGCCGATATGATTTTATTTCCATTGTGAAACACACTGGTACAATCACAGTGGGAAAGTAACTGCTCAGCTAAAGATTTCACCCACAGGAAAGGAAAATGTGACCACACTGGATGGCTATTAATTATGTTGTGTTCAATTATCATCAGTTATTCAATGAAAAGGGAAAAAAAAGTGTTTCTTCAACATATTCAAGTTCAACAGCATGTGGGAATAATGTAGATTGCTGCAAGAGCAATGGGAAAATACAGAGAAATATATCTAATCTGATGGGACAGACCTGCACAGAAAAATCCAGTCATACCCCAGAGAGCTTAATTCTGGCTTTGTCATAGGTTCAGATCATCAAGTGGGAAACCGGACTGTGACTAGAGTCCCTTATCTGCTCCCCGGTTTGTTCTTTCTTTGGGGAAGATATGATACATGTTGATTGTGTATCTGTTTCTGGTTTCTTTGACTTTGACCAGCTGGCTCGGTGCAGCTTTCTGGCAGGAGGCAGGCAGGGCCTCAGTCCCGCCTCTTTTCCTTTCCCCCTATGTGGAAGATGCCCTTTACTCATTCTGAAAATCTAAATGACGATAGTGAGCTCAGAAGATGTCCATGTCCAGCTCCATGGACAGGTGTAATGCTTGTTCTTGTCCTCCCGCTGGAAAAAGAACAGTTTCTTTGGACAAAAGTAATATTTCAAGAAATAGTAATACTCTGCACTTACAAACCTGGGGTTTTGGTGTTGAAATCTCTTTTGGCAAGTGCAAGTAATAATCTTTCAGTACTTTTCTTACAGTTCTTGGGCACAACTATCTGCAGTGCTGGATGGGATCCAGAGCACTTACCACACACCTGAATATTAGTGGTTTACAGAATTAAGTGAGTGTCTAAATTCCCAGCTCAAAGGTAAGAGTTAGGTATCACTGAGGCTCTTTCAGAGAGAGACCTTGCCTGACTAATTTAGATAAGAATCATTATACGTAATGATAATTATCTAAAAGCTATAGCTCAGGTTTAAGCAAGTCTTCCTGTACTGTCTGAAAACAGACAGGAACTTCTGCATAACTATTCATCTTACTCTAATAGGTCTCGATAAAAGTACAATGAATCTCTCTCTGGAAGTACTTATCTCTTTCCCTTGCAGAAGCCAATGCATCTTTCTTAGACGGAATGCCAAACTTTGGTGAGATAAATGCCACCTCTTGTGCTTAAGATCTAGACATAAATCTGCTCCTTACATTTGTTCAGCATCATACTCTGGATGCTGAAGGGTTTGTTCCCTCACGTCACAGCCAAAGGGAGCATTGCTTTTTTATTTTCTGGACTGAACCAGGTCATAGAAGACTCGTTGAAAGGCAAAAAGCACTGCTAATTGTGGATGGCATTCTAGTCTCTAATGTGTGATGGAAAATACATGTGTTGTGTAAAATCACATGAAATTACTTTTCAATGTTTTATGCAAGAACATATTGTAGCACTGGTATCTAATAACTCAGCTCACAACTTTAAAGAGCTGGAACACTTTCTGCAGAGCTGCATTTCCTGCAGTAAATGTTCTGAATTGCTGTGCAGGCACTGTGTATGGTACAAAGCTTCATCAGCTCTCAGTTTGCTCATAATATATTTCAGGCATCAACATTAAAGAGACTTTTGAGATTTATTGCTTTGGAAATCTGACTCCAGGTCTAGAGTACTAGAACTGTATTTAAATCAAATAAAAATTGGACTGTTATAAGACAGACAGATATTTTTTGGTCCAAAGCTGAAGAGAAACAGTGGGGTTTTGGTTTGATTTGGTTTGGTTTCATGATGCCAATGTCTAATTACTAGCAATTATGTTCAATAGAAGTTTAAAATACTTTTACTCAACATAACTGAAACACCAGCCAACTAATGGAAAATCTTCAAAGGTGAAGAAGCAGATTCACCAACTGCTAATCAGCATAGTTAAGAAGCCCCTGAACATAGGCAAATGAGTATCAGCTAATTTTTGGCTACTGTTATTTCTCATTATTACCTTTCTGGAAAAGATGTCTATTCTGAGTGCATATTTCCACTTTTGATAAAATGCCCAAGCTGTAAGATTCTGCAAATGCTTTGGAAAGGGTATCAAGTTTCTCTTACCAACTCATCTTAAAACACCTTGTATGTGCCAGATATCTTCACCTTAACTAAAATGATGCACTCTTCTGGCTAAAGAGCCGGGCATCTTAAGGCAATACTTGAAATACTTGAAAGGCACACAAGACATTTCCCATACCTGGATACTTGCCTCATTCATGTTAATACTTCTTATGCAGTACTTCAAAATTATAATTAATGAGGCAAGATATTTCTAATAAAATTCACTAATAACAGCAGTTGAAAAGAGACTGGTTTGATCTTTATCCAGTTGGCAAAGCTCCTAAAGAATTAAGCTATGCAGGCCAAGGCCTGAACCTGTTACAGTGAATGTATGTAACAAAGACTTCCCCACACACAGAGTTTTGAGTCTTGCCCCAAATTTTCACAGGTATATACTGGAACATAAATCAGTTCTGAAATTTTGTCTGAGCTATGTCTCCATAATACCCGGAGGAGCATACAGTGTAGATTCAAAACTCCTCACCTGTGCCAATGAACATCACATCGTATTGGCCATCTTCAGCATCTACTCGATCTACTACTATCTGTGTGAACTGGTAATCCACATCTGTTTTGATCATGATTGGACGGTTGTTGATGGGGAATACCGGGTTGTACATGGCTGGATGACTTCTTGCAAATGTTATAACTTCATCAGGAAGATCTTTGGTGGAATCAAAGCCTCCAAATGTTTTACTGGGACACTAGAAATAAAAGAGAAAATGTTTTACATTTAATTATCAGTCACTAGAAACATTAGAAATCCATTTCCTTACAATCATCCCAACTACTGCAGTATATAATTAAATATGACAGGTGAACTAAGTGATTCATGACAGACAGCACAAGTTGATTCTTCACTAAAAGTACTTCTAAAAATTTTTTATTTTAATCAATATGGTTAACAGAGTGTAAATGATCCTCATACATAGTTTTTCTTACTATAATGTAGTGCAAAATGATTTTTAGTAATTTACTGATTAATCTTAATCTTTAATTGGCAGAAGGAAGAAATCCTGAATTACCTAAAATTCAATATGAAACAAGCAATTTCAGTATTTGGTTATGTATACAACAGAAAATTAATTAATTATGCTACTGTCTTAGTTTCGAAGTATTGTCTTCAGATGTTGACTGGAAATCAATTCCTCTCCTAGGAACCAAATCCTTAACTGCTGGGACAAACCCCTATTCTACTCACTTTTCAAAATCCTGCTTGTCTCAACAAGCCTACACCATCCATGTAGTCTTGAGAACATGGATTCTGTTACACTAAATCACATCAGAAGAGTCATGTCCTAAATGTTTCTTTTCTCTCTCCACTGATTCTAAACAAAGCCTCCTGTGAGTGTTGCTTCTTGCACTGTCAGTGCAAAGAGTTAGGTGAGACAACTCACTAAAGAACTGAAATAACTCCTCACTGTTTTGTACCATGCAGTGACAGAAACATTGGTATCCCCTTGGGATTAAGCTTGTCCCCATGAAGTCGCACAGTAAAGAGTCGCTTTGCCCCCTTATACAGCCATGGGTGGGCCAGGTAGTTTTGCCTCTAGTTTGTGAAAAACAGAGAATTCTCTGCTCACATTCTCCCAACATGAACGAAACGTAGAGGCTGAGAAGGAAAAGAGAGGTAAGACCAGGTTTTCGTATCCACAAAAATATTCTTCCACTTTCACCTACTGCATGTCCCCATGCAGAGACTTGAGGACTGGCTATCACCACTATTTGCCCTTGTCTCTTCTGTAGAATTGGTAAGTATTTATGAACAATTAGAGGTTACTTTAAATTAAGCATTGGTAGTGTCTTAGTAATGTTGAATGGATGAAGCAAATGAGCCACAATGGCATTAAGTCATCAGTCCAAAGATACTTGGCAAAGAACTTGGTGTCCCCCACTCTAATCTGTTCAGATACCGACTTAAGACCTGTAAAACTCTGAAACACAGTTGATAATAATTATGTTTATGGCATTTGAACCTGAAATATAAACAGCTGGTGTTAAAATGCCCTAGATAATTTGACCTTTAAATCCATGTATAGTATATCTTCCAATTAAATACCTAGAGGACAACATCTTATTAACCAAGAATCCAGACCTTGAAGGATACTCAGCAGAAGAAATCAATTGTCTTTGCTATCACCTTGATCCAAATTATTAATAATTCATCAGAAATGAAATTAAAAAATCAATGTTGTCAAAAAGAGTAGTTGTTATACGCAGCAAAGGGACACTTTTAGCATGGACATATAAAGTGCAACTTGTCCCTTTTTGGCGTATTTGTTAGTAAGCAAATTCCTGCATTCTGTTCAATTATATGGTATGGAAGGGAGGGAGGGAAGGAGGGAGTGAGGACATTTGATTAACGCATGTGGAGCAGACTAAGCAGAAGGCAAGTTAGTTATCTACTTTATTGTGTCAGTATTTTTCAGCTTTTTTATTATTATATGCTCTTTCTCATACAGAAATATTACAAAGTTAAAATCAGACAGGCTTTTTATAATCATTGGCTAAACCACTGTCTGTCTCAAATATTATGTTTAGAATTCTACACTTCAGTTTTGTTTGCTTTACATCTCGATTAATATTCTAACTACAATTCAATACTAATTACTCAGATTAATTAGATAATGATTAATTAGACAATATATGTAAAGTGCTTTAAGTATAAAAATCACTACACAAGAGCTAAGTATTGTTAATTGCAGCTGGGCAAACTGCAAAAAAATAGTAAATGAATATTCATTTCAATTTTAAGTAAATGAATTTCAGCTGGGATCAATTGCTTGAATATTTACTTTCTGGCTCATTTCCTAACAAATGATTTTACTTGCAGCAATGTTGACCAGATATATTTTAGGCAGAAAAATCATAAAACTAAAATTAGTGTCATAACTCTGTGTGTTTAAATGAGACTCCCAATTCTGAGAGCCAGATTACTGCTTGGATCCCCTGCTTTCTGAGAATAACAGCCAGTAACTTTGTGGTTTTACATCTAAAGTCTAAAGCACATTACCTGGACTAGTCTGCAGCTCATATTCATCCAACCCAACTTTAGGAAGCTATAGTCTTTTGGCTACAACTCCCTTTGTTGATGGAGTGAAATGGGCACCATCAGTAGGTTAGATCTGGCCTATCCATAGTCCAAAGTGCTTGCAGAAAAATCTCAACCCACATAAAGTCTGAGCTGTCCTGAGAAGGAAAGTCCTGTCATGTTTATTTATGTTATGGGCACAAAACCAGGACACACAAACAAAGACATTATCCTTGATGATAATGACAGGATTGCTTTTGATATTAGTGGGTCTAGGTCAAGCTGATTGGCAAGGCGCTTCATCAGAACTCATGTTTATATACTTAATCAGTCCCACTGACAACAAGGGAAGTTTTCATGTGCTAAAAGATAGGCATGAATACAAATGTCCTGAAAAAGTCTGGAGAAAGGTGCTCGATCTTGGATCCAAGTAGGGTCAAAAGAAGTTTTGCATTTAACATGCACTTCCAGTTGCCAGTCCCCAGTATGCTATGTCAAGGGTTTGATCAGCCAGGAGGAGGTAACTAGGCTACCCCCTATCTGTCATATTAGGGAATCCAACAGAATAAATCAATCACTACATTTTGTTAAGAACAAAAAGGGCTTCGGTCATAATTGAAAATAGACTCCTGGTACCATGAAGCAGAGAAAACTTGAGCTCTGTAGATGAATTCACAGAAAGTCAGACAGGAATTCAGGATGAGGTACTTCACTCAAGATGAAGTATATACAAAAATCCTTCCTCCTCTCCCAAATACTGTTAAAAGGTTAAAAATAATAATAATAATTACTAGATCTTAAAGGAAGAATCTTGCAACTTCTTTGTTAAATGTGAAGCCGATCTAGTATTGTTTACAAAGTTTTCTGACTTTTCAAAAGAAGCTTAACTTTCCTTTTTGCTTGCTCGTACTGGGCAAGTCACCAGATGCTCAAGAAGTTTATTGGCACTGCACCTATTAAATTCCTCAGATAATTCAGCACTGTTTATCTGCAGTGAGATCTGGAACAGAATCATTGTAAGAAGCTCAGGTTTTGTTTCTCCCTTCCCTTTCTCCGTTTCTTGGAAAAGGAAGACGTAAGTCTGACATCTAAAGGATCTTCAAAAACCTTTCTTCTTTATTCTCAACAGGTTTTCAAAGCCATTGAAAATACATTCAATTTTATCACTTTAGAAACAAAACGCTTCTTTTCAGCCAGAAACATCTCTGATCTTAAAATTCAGTTTTATCCTACTAATACAGTAGAATGATTTAGCAACTGTGAGGGGAAAAAAAAAATTAAAAAAAATTCAAAGTGGTAGACACCAGTACTGGAGTCACTGGCAGTGGGCTAGGAGAAATTGATGGCCTCAGCCACTCTTTAATTAACATAATTTACAGTGGCATGGCCTCTTGCACTACATGACTGAAGGGTTATGTAGAATTGTATAATTTGGGATCAGATTTGCCCTTAGGCAAGAAAAATGTTTACAATGAAATCTGAATATTTTCACATTTTCTTTGTGAATCTTGGTATAAGTATGTTATAGTGAAATTGTAAGGGTAAAATCCATTCTGAGGGGGTAGCCAGAAAAAAAAGCGTATGTAACTTAACTGTATTTCCCTACTTTGGCAAGGGATCTGGTGGCTTAGGTCACTTAGCCACTTAGGGGCTGGATTTGGGTCCCTGCTTTTCTGCTTGTTCTTGGGAATTTGATCAAGTTATTCTTCTCCCATATGGATCTCAGTTCAAGACCCTCAGACAAGTCTTGGAATAACCCACAGGCTCCGAGGCAGGCAGGGCTGTGTTGCCAGTCTCTAGGGCAAATATTTGAGCTGTGCATTCAGAATCTCAATAGAGCTGTGTCCAATCTCTGCTGAGGAATGAGCGTAACAGAGCCACTATTCAGCAGTCAGTTCTGTATCTCAGTCCATTTCTGTGATACAAACATGTAACGTTCTTCTTTGTCTGTAGTTTTACATAATATCTATTATTTGGTTTTGTTTAGAAAGGTTTATCAATACTGGAATCAAAAACCAATATAAATAAACAGAATAATGAACACTAACTCATTAAGTCTGTCAGACCGATTATATTAGTTATACAAGAAATACCAAAAAATCTACACATTCAAATTTTCCACAAGGATGTAAAACAATACAACTTAAAAATACCCCTCTGACATATCAGCATTAACAATAGTAATAAAAAAAAAAAAAAAAGGTTCAACATCAAATAAAAAATGAAACCTTTCCTATGCTGCAGAGCTTGTATTTTAACTCTGGAAAAAATTAGGAATCTCTTTAGCAGTCGTAGCGACAAAGCAAGGAGTGATGAGGAATCTGGCTGTCAGGGAGCACTGTTTTATTTAGGAAGTAATTTTCATTAGGTTGAGCATATATATTGTCTAGCTGTTGCAGACCAATTGAAAGATCATGTTTGAAAGAACAATTTCAAAACATAACAGACAAAAGTAGAAAATCCGATGATTTAACAGAAAAGATCAAAGTTATTCTTGGTTTGTTTTGTGCTTTATATTTAAGGAAGCTTTTAAAAGAATATTACAGACATATATTTATATTTATAGTTTATATGTATACATGTGTGCACATATATTTAATCTTCAGCAATGACATTTCACAGCTTAAATGGGCCAAGCTGATTTATACTAGCTAAGGAGCTACCCCAATGTATAAAATTAATGCTTTTCTCATGAATGTCCCATCTTCTTAGACTTCTGCTCATTTCAGGGGCAGTTAAAGATTTCTAGAATGTGATGACATTAGTTGGGAGTTATACATATGGATGTCTTATATACACTGACATTTTAGTCACTCATAACTAGAAACAGAGAAACAGGTAGAAGCAAAGATTTTAAAAAATGCCAATGGAAGTTAGAAAATATTACAGTCACTCTATCATCCACTGCAGAAATATCTGTCTCACTATAATGTCAAGAACAATTGAAAGTTTCTTTACAGTCAGGCAGATGTTCTGTTTTCTGTTCATTGTCACTAAGAATGTCGCAGCTAATATTTGTAAGAAAAATTCCAAGGAAAGGATAATGCAGCATAATCTATTAAACATCTGACTTTCAGTAAAATTCTCCAGCCATTGCTCAAACTTCTGCTGAATTTGTTAATATGAATGCCAAAATTAAAATCCAAATGAAGTTGCTATTGCAGCTTCATACTTCACAAGAAAGTCAGTACATTTTTGATCTGGAGGAATCATCAAGCTTTCCCTTCTGTCACCTTATCCATTTCATTATCTTTTTCAGTTTCTTCCCTGGATCTCAGCTCAAGGACCATGTAATGTGTGAAAATATTTTCCATAGTTTTCCCATTTCAGATTACTGTATTGCTCAGGGTACTTACAGTTCCTGGGCGTGGATATGGCACTCGCCCTTGGTAGGGAACCCACTGGTAGTTTGGTCCATCTCGGTGGGCATAGGGACCAAGAAAGACCCTCCTCACATCAGTCATGCTGTACATACACACTGCTGACCCCTTGAAGATATTACTAAAAATGAGGGGAGAAGAAATCAGATGAGGTGCTTTAAATTATCAGTCGGTTTAATTGAGTGGAAGAGCTATGGGAATAGCGGCCTGTGGCTTTCTAATTTATTGCATGTGCTGATTATCAAAACTCTGACATGTTCTCAGAGCAATCCTAACTCACCTCCTGTGAAAGCTCAGCATAACTGATACGATCTCTCAGATATTTTCCTAAGCAGATGGTTGCTATTTCACTATTTAAAATATATTGTCCCCAGAAGACCAAAACCCCAGTTTGAGTAAACTTCAACGGGGCAGTCCCTAGAGAACTATTCAACTCTTTCCTACACTTCGCATTTTTCTATATTTTAGCAGCCTCTTCTGTCATTTGGGCAGCACACACGCAAACTTCAGTGTTTCTTACCTTGAGATTTCCTACAGACGACAGTAAGGACTTGTAAATCTCCCTCTTCTATGCCTGGTTATCATTAGAAACATTCTTTCCGTTTAGAAACTAAAACTTTTGTCCTTCACAAATAAATGTGACAATGCAACCAGTACTACAAACCTTCCTCAGGCCAAAGCTACAAGCATAATTTTGTTCTTGGTGAAAGCACAATGAAACCAAAACATTCATGTCACAGTTATATGTGATTCAATAACAGAACTTTTGAAAGATCGTTAAAGTTTCCAGATTTCAGCAATATTTTTTACTAATATCTGCTTGAGTAACTAATTTCTCACACCACAGATTTTGTATTTTACCCTGCCCCCAAACAAGCATATTTATGCCTGTGTTATTTTTCCAGGTCTGTGTGGAAAGGGCTACAAATTCTGATCCCCACCATAAAAAGCCAATTCAATGGCAAGAACAGCCTGAGAAACTGATAGTCTTTGTGATTACTAGCTTCAGAGTGATGATGTACATTGCTCATAAGAAAAGAAACCTAATTCATTAGTTCTTAGTGCCACTGACTTCTCAGTTCAAAGGTTAAGAAAATTTTGTGTTTCTTAAAAACATCTTTAACAAAGAGAACTCTTTAAAACAAGCCACCCAAGTTTCCATGCAAGTAAAATGATACATTCTATACCTGGAAGTTGTAAACACTCCATAGACTATTGGATTTTTAGGGTCTTTTGAGTTCATTAGGAACACGTCCTCTGTAACAGTAACAAGAGAAGGAAAAGAAAACTAAGTTAGTTTCATATGGATAATACCTGAAAACATTTCTGTGTTTAAAACCATTTCTGCCACTTACGTAGTTCATCAAAGTGTGTGTCAATGCCATTAGGTCCTGGCACAGAACAAATCAGACGTGCTTTGAGGAAAGTTGTCCATTTGTTAACAAGGCTCCTGTGTCCACCAAAGTCATTCTAATAACAAAAGTATTTTGCATTAATATCTAGTACCAGTCTTTGTTTATCAACAGAGTACAGAGAAAATACAGTAAATAATCACAAGATGCTACTTTTAGAAAACAGAGAAAAGAGTTCACCTTCTACATAGAAAAACATTATTGTCAAAGACATTAATTCTGAATTGCTTTTATTTTACATTGTATTGCAACAGATTTCATAGTAGCACATCATTTAAGAAACAAAACCAAAAAACCCCAAACCTCATTATATATGGTAATATATATATAGCGCTGGGGAAAGACAGGGAGGATATTTTTCTCCAGAGTTCCCAGGCTGCCATGTCCTGGTAAAGCTGAAGGGGTTTATTATACTTAACTGGGTAGCAACAAAGTAGAAATGCAAGTTGCAAGTGAACAAAGTAGATAAAAATGCCAGAACAGTGGGATCAGTTGTATATTCATAAATTTTGCAGCTAAAGTGCACCAAGAAGTTATGAGGAAACTGGTTTACAAGCAGTTCCCTCTGGATTTGAGAAGATAAATTGAAACTGTGCTTATGGATTAAGATGAAATTTTACCGTAAACATCATAGTTGCCAAAGCTACAACTTTTATTAATATAATTTTATTTGTAGAAATCGTTTTAAAAGTCTGTCAGAAAAATATTTGGATGTTTATCAGTGTGGATGAATGATTCAATCTGCAGTCATTAAGGGTCTTCTGAATGAGTGCCCATTTCCACAGCTAGCTTCAAACAACTGTGTCGTTAAATCTTCCTTTGCCTCTGTTTTAAAGGTTCTCACTAATGTGGGAATAGAAACGTATAAACATTCCTTTAAAAAGTAAATTCTTCAAATGTTTTTGGTCTACCTGGAAGTATCATATTTCCTGTAAAATTTTCTCTCTTTTGCAGACACATTCTAAACCTCAGAAGATGCCTATGCCTTTTTAAACAACACATCTGAGTTTGTGAAGCTTCCCCAAACAGAAAAGAACTGAATACTACACCTTTGGGTGTGTTATCTCCTAAATATTTTTCACTTGGGATGATCTCTGCTTTAGTACAATGCTGGTATTAATACTGAATAGTTTACAGGCAAGAAAATGCAGTTTCTAAAATCACTTGCAAAGTGTATTCAATCTCACACAAAGAAGTCATCATTTTACCTTGCAAATCTGCCCTATTCTGGCATGAGTGGCTTTTCCAGTGTGCTCTCCATCAATTGCATTTTCTCGGAAGAAGAAATAGATTTTGTCATCTTCTGGATTGTCGCTCTCTTGTATCAGGTGAGCACTAATAAATCTAGGATCTGAGAAGAGAATGCCAATGCACATGTTACTATTCCATGAATTGAATTACTTGCCTTCTTTATATAAATGAATTGTGATTTTGGTTCCCAAGAATCAATCTTTGCATCAAATGGCAAATATATCGATGTTAGGTACACCATCATTTACCAACATGACAGGTGTTTACATTCTTCTTCTCTTTAATACACAGAGGCGTTTGTTACAGATATTTAATGAACAGATCTTAACTTTATTATTGGAGCAATTAAACATTCATGAAATCTCTTTACAAACGGTTGTATAACATTACAGTATGGCTTCCTAATTCCATGTATTTATTACTGACATAATTCTTGTTTCTTTGGATGCTTTGACTTTGGTCAGTACTCTTTCTGTATGTGTCACACATAAAATGAGAGAATTATTGAGACAAATGTAATAGCCCTAACTTTAGCAATAATGAAAAATATATAAAGAAGGTATTTTACATGTAAAAAAATGTTACTGTCAAAACAATTAAATAAAAAATAATTGTGATTGATATTGATATTATCTACTTTACTATAACACTTCAAACCCCAACATTTTTGTCTTGCTTTCAGAAGAGAAATTCATTCATGAATTTCTACTCATGATGTTGAAACACTTTGTCTTTTCACTTTTTAAAAGATTTTTTTTTCACAGAAAACCTTTGTTTCTTGAGAACTAGAGTGACATTATTTGGTGATAAAGAAGATACATCAACAAATGTAAATGCAGACATACTGATCAGTTATGGAAAAAATGGTGGAAAGATTTGGGAGAGAATTTTATAGAAATCATAGCAGTAAATTCATACCAGTGGTGAATCTGGTTCATCACTGTATTTTACAGAGATACTTCAGCTGGTATCTTTCACTATATTTGGAAAAAGAAGGCATATCCAACAGATTTACCAATCTGTTTTATAACCATTTTATATCCTGCTGAGATAATTAACTGTGAACTATATTTAACTACTCAGAGTCCTGTTCCTATGTGAAATTATAAGCTATTTTAGTGTCATGCATTAACATCTTCTCTGTGTATGTTTATTGCTACATAGTCATGGAAATAATGAACTGTACTCGTTTTGCCAGTTTGCACTAGCTGTCCTGTGAAACCCATTGCCTTATTAAGGGTGGCAATGTTTGTAAGCAACATATTTTTATATATTTATCTATATCCATGTATGTGTTTAGATGTTTCTATTATACATACAGCATAATTTTTTTTGTGTGTGTGTGTATATATTCTCATGTACATTGTGTGTATGTATATATACATATATATACAGAGTACATGAGAATGACCATACTCGCTTAGACCAAAGTTTACTTAGATCAATATACACACTCCAACACTGTCCAGAAGCAATTATCTGGGACAAAGCATGAATACAGTAAGTACAAATAATACTCTGCTAGAATAATCTCCCTTCCTCCAACTCTTTTCAGTGTAGCTGATTCCCTGAGCTTGGTTACTTTCTACATCCTTAGTAACTCACAATAGATTTTTCATCCAGTTATCTGTATAGACTTCCTGAACCCGTGGATATTTCCAGCATTCATAGCGTTCTTTTGGAATTTGTTCCACACATACACAATCTAATGATCCAAAACCTACTTCTGATTTCATGTTTTGAGCATTGATCTGACTAACTTAATTTGATGCCTCTTAATTCCTGTATTGGAAATATCCATAGTGTTCAAGATGTGGATGAATCGTGCTCTTATACAAGAGCTATAGCAATGCTCTTTGTTGAATTCTCTGTTCTTTTTCTATTAATTCATAGCATTTGATATGACTTTGACAGTTCCTAAGCAGTAATCTGAACTTTTCGTGGAGCTTTATGCGCCATAACCCCAGAACTCTTCATTGGTAATGTTCAGTCCGCAGCCCATCACTTTATAAGTGAAGATAGGGATGTTTTCCTCATAGTTATCCTCACAGTTTATCACTACATCATTCATCAAGAACAATTTAATTTGTCATTTGATTGCTTAGCCACTCAGTTGCATAAGATGTTTTTGTAATTCTTCACAGTCTTCCTTTGTCTCACTATGCTGAATAACTTAGTATCATGTGAAAAATTTTCTCATCCTGCTGCTCAACCTCTTTTTCAGGTTATTTATGAACATGTTGAACAACACAGAGCACAGACCAGATCTCTGTGGAACTGTGTCTATTACCCATTGTCTATTAAATCTTTTTAGACATCTGAAAACATCAAAAATCTGTAATCAGCTTAAGCTCTCCACCCCAAACCCCAGTAACTTAAGCTACTAAATTTTCTTCCTTTCTCTTAGCATGCATTTAATAGCCTTCAAGTTACACTGACATGAGGCCCAAGATAAATAATATGTAGAGTATAATATACCACAGTAAATATCTATTATTTTATATATGATCTACCAGGGCTTTGAATGTAACTTGTATCAGAAGGAACACAAAAATACAGCTGGAAAATTTCTGCATCTCAGTCTGTGGCAGGATATATCAGAGAAAGAGGATACCCATCAGAAGACACTGTTCTGGGCTACTGCATCTGGAGAACCTCTTGTCTGAATACACTGTTTTTACAATCTTGAGGTCTTAATGAAAAGGGTAAAAAAAAATAAAAATCATTCAATCAAAACCTAAATACATTCCCAAATGGCTGAATGATTTGTTTCTAGTGCAATGGGTTTTGTAAATCACAAGATATCAAATTCTAAAATAAATCACTGTATTATCAGGCATCAAAAATCTAACTTTACATTGGCCTATGAAGATACTGTGGGAGTTCCATTTGAGTCAATAATATTGCTGATATAGTACAGGTTATATAAACTTGCCCTCGGTTAGCATATTATTATTCTTTTCTTTCCCTCTCATAATTTTGCAAGAGAACCTAGAAACAGTAAGACAGTCTACTATTAAAGCAGAATTGATACAAGAATGATAGAAAAATAGTTTAATAAATCAAAAATATTTATTTCAAACAATTCTTTCAGAGTGGTAGCAGAGGAGAGGGGTGTGAGGAAGGCAGATATAACTAACACCGTAACCAGAGCACTTGTGAATATGCTTTGTATACATTTCTTACCAGTGCCCATCTGGGATGAATTCAGATTTTCAATTAGTGATTAATAACCCAAACCTACATTCCTGAAAATATAGCGGTCACACAACTTCATATTAGAACACATCCATTGTACATCACGGAACAGTTTTTGTTGAATAACACTGGTGTTTCTTACTGAGCAAACCCCAGGCTGTTTCGCCATCTGGTTAAGTCGATATGTTTTAGTCAATAAAAGAGTAGTTCTTCATGTTGTAGGGCTCTTGCTCTTGTTACCTGATGGTGGGTTTTTTTTCTCCTCTTCCACACAACAAAACTATGTCTATGCAATGAACCAAATAAAGGAAGAACAGGCTACTTGTGCTCTGTTGCATATAGAAACAGATTAATTTCTGTTCAGAATGAATATAATGATCATAAAAGCAACATCCTGGTTATACGTGTGGAGAGAGGGAGAAAACGTGGTTGATAATTTTGTAGGTTATAAAACTAAGAAGTGGGTGGTGTGAACTAGTGATCTGTAGTGTGTTCTTTATTGTTTCATTAGCAGAGAAGCTGTTTGACTTGCCTGAGGCTTGATGCACACTTGCATTTAACTCCAGGGCTTCAGACCATGCTTACAAGTAACTGTTTAGCTTCATGATGAATCAATCAGCCAGATGGCCGGCAGTCACGCAACATAGCCCTCTCCATGGACTACATCACATTTTTTTATTGCTCTTCTATGAGGAAGGGAAGGGAGATGTTGTCCACAGATGAGGGACTTCTCCTTGACTCTCCTAATTGCTCACCCATGCAGCAGAAGAAAAAATGTCATCCATGAATGTGTATGTTGTATTGAGCCTGCCCTGCCTTACCCTGCAAAATTAAACAGGTTCGGTATCAAAGGGTCCCCATGGGAAGTTTAAAGTAATTCATTCAGGGTTGACCTATTTCATGCATCCAACACAGCCTCAGAAGTAGTGACGGAATGAACTTCAAGCAAGTTTTACTGAACGGAAAGTGGGACTTTGATCCAAACCCACTGGTGACAATTGTAAAAGTTGGTGCACTGCAGCTATTGTGGATAGATAGGATGACTTCTGATTTCTGTGTATGAATTACTGGGTATTTTGCGATCCTAAAACTGTCTCCAATCCTTGAAGTGCTCAGAAATGCTGTTAAAGCAGTTCAACACTTTCTTGTCTAAAAGCAGGCTCCCATTAGCTCAAAGTCCAGAAAGCGTGTTTTGGGAAAATGAATTTAAGAAATAATTTGACAGCAAATATTTTGCAACGTTTCGTTGTTTTAAAAAAACAAAAGCAGACAATGTGGAAGAGTGTTTTAAAAACAGCATACATCAAACAAACATGTCTGAAACATGTTTAAGCATGATCAAAGGAGAAACAAAGCCACAGCATAAACATGATCAAAATAAAATTACAGCTAAAAACACTTCTCTGATCTTGCAGCCAATGTGAACAGGCTAAAAATAAAAACTTAGAATTTTATTTAAAACAATCAGCCTCAAGAAGCAAATTATGAAAGCACACACCTTTTTCAGTCTCCTTTTTCCAGTTGTCTTGGCTGCGGAGCTATTTCTCAGCTCCCACACGACACCTTTCTAGCGCCACTTTTTGCATGCCCTCTTGCAATTACCAGCTCTGCAGACATTTCATTGGCAGCAGCCCATTAAACTGTCCTTCATGAGAAATCTGGCTCTTTATGAAAACGACACCTTGGTCCAGCTGCCTCTGTGATTTATATGCCATTGTTTGCTTAGTTAAGTAATGGAAACATGTTTTGCTTGTCTCAGCACTTCAGTTTGAGAAAAAAACTGAGGAACATCGATCTGCATTTGTTCTTTCACAAATGTTACTCTTGAGCAGCAACAACCGCACAGACACAGACACTCCACAATAGCAAGAAACAATAAAAGTCAGAAATTGGATTTCTAACTGAATTGTATTAGCATTTTAATGAAGATCTATAAACTTGAAGGCATAGAAATTACCTTTAGCTGTCAAGATTGAGTAAGCTGAAGGAACAGAAGCTGGGGTCATCTCTTCATCACTTGACAGGAGCCAAAGGGCAGCTCTCTCAGGAAATGTTTTGTAAAGAGTTTGAACTGGATGCCCCTATTATTGTATATTTATGGTCAAAATTACTAATTTATCAGTTCACAGCAAGGAAATTCTAGGAAACCAGGGAGATTTTACGCTCAGTAAAACTGCAGTTGCTATATTTTAATGAAAAGTACTGGAGGGTGACTGGGGCCCTGAGGAGAGGAGAAAGACTAGGGAAGCTGAAATTAAAAATTTAACAACAACGAAAATAGACAGCTACTCAGGACTTCATACCCATGTACAGTGCCCATCCACTGAGACCCAGCACAGAGAGCCAAGCACTGTCCTCAGAAAATCTGAACATGCAATCACAGCGAGCTCTACTACCCACAGAGAGGAGGACATGCAGCACAATCAGTCACAATGCAGGCACAAACCCGCACAGCAGAGCTGTCTGTCACAAGCACACCAGGTCACCAGAGGACAAAGCTTTTAACATACGCTGATGACAGAGCTAAGTTGGTTTGTGGTTTTACACGCTCAAATGGAGTTTATAAAACACCGAAGTGTTTAGTGGTGTTCTTCCAAAGTCCCTTCATTTTAATTCTTCAGCTTTCACATCCCTCTTGTTGCCAGTGACTCAGGCAAACACCGCGGAATTCTCATGGACTCACTGCTTACAGTGAAGCTCTTCAACAACACGGATGGCAACAGACCACATCCTTAAGGTGGGAATGCTCTTTGCACAAGGGAAAACTTGTGGCTATGATGGACCTAATATGAAGGTTTTGCGGTAACTTGCTGTCAGATGCTGACATGGAAGGTAGTACCAGGGACAGACCACAGAATAGACATCTGATTTAAAGACATCGTTTTCAAAGCCATGGCTAGGCAGAGATGGATGTGTGGTACACATGCATGATTGAGAAGTTAGCAGCTATCACAGGGTGAGAAGCAGTCACTGATGTTGCAGTGGAAATTCTCATCAGAGTTTTAAAGACTGATGATATTTATCAAGTGGTTCATCTTTGAGTCAAGCCAGACTTATGCCGAGGCATGATGATCATAAAATAGTGTGTTAGCTATGGCAGTTTCTTTTTCTTAGAAGTCATATCCTTTTTTTTTTTTTTTTTTTTTTTTTTTTTTTTTTTAATGTTTCAAACACTAGTAAAGGTAATTTTGGTGACATAATCAGATTATAATATGGGCTAGTAAGTTTAAAGTTTAGCTAAGCCTTCTTGTAATTTCCATTGCATACATATTCTTCTTTTTTTTTTTCTTATTCAATACTCTTCAAAATTATGAAAAAAACCCTCTGCAGAATCTAGCTATAAAGTTTCAGTGGCGACTTCTATGATTTTTTTTTGTGACATAAAGAGATTTTCAAGGGTGAAAGATATTACAAATAATAGTAACATATCACTCTCTATTACATCAATACATGGATGCAGCAGGAACATAACAAGCAAAAAGACACACATTAACAAAGGCACACAATACTTTTACACAAGTAAATTCCTCCACATCTCAGTGTTATACCTCCAAATACAGCAAGAGGAATCTAGTCATTGTGGCTTTTCAGTGCTTTGACACCGAGTGTCACGTGTGCATCTTTCTTATTGTGAGAGATGTTAAATCTGAATTAAGTGTGGGTTTTTTAAGGAATTACTGATTTATAGTTGGGGCAAAACCAAAGAAGGACTGAGTGTTAATATTACAGTATGATAGAATCATAGAGTGGTTTGGGCTGGAAGGGACCTTAAAATTCATCTAGTTCCAACCCCCCTGCCATGGGCAGGGACACCTTCCACCAGCCCAGGTTGCTCACAGCCCCGTCCAACCTGGCCTTGAACACTGCCAGGGAGGAGGCAGCCACAGCTTCTCTGGGAAACCTGTGCCAGGGCCTCACCACCCTCACAGGAAAGAACGTACTGAGGCATACAAGCTCCACGTTGGCTGGATTGCTCTAAGAAGTGCAGAACCTTGTAAGGTCAGCCAGGGGCTGCGCTGTGGGCTGCAGCTCCCCAAGAACCAGGCTGGGGCTGGAAGCGACACTGCCTGTGGGGTGGCTGGCGGTGACTACAGCATCTTGATGCACCCGGCCTTCTTCCCAGTGCCACAGAAACACATGACCAACCTTAGGGGAGCACAACCTTAATTTATGGTACTTAGAACCTCTGAAGTAGAGTAAGTGAGCCTCTGAATACCGACCAAGGCTTAAATCTCCAGGCAGTGTCACTACCCAGAGATGTCTCTCCTCCTCTGCCTTAGAGGCATAATTCAGTATGAGTATTTCTTGGGAGTAACATTTTAGATCACACAGGAAGGAGAAGGATCTCTGATGCAATTATCAGTTTCTGAAGCCTTTGTTCTAAAGAGACAACAATAGTTTTGATTCCCTGTAATGCCTAATTATATGGTGAAGAAAAGTGAATACAAAAGTTCAGTACAATTATAGCTTAATTCTCAACGTAAATTAGATTTCTCACAAAACAATGCTTATGATCTACCCACCTTATTTAATTTAAAAGAGGTGATTATTATCTCTTTACAGAAGAACAACCAAAATTAACACCTCTTTTCTACTGCTGACTATGTTTTAAGGTGTTGTATATCTATCAACACTGTTAATTTTAAACTGATTTACTTGTCCCTCAGAGAGAATAATTGGGCAACTGAGAAAACTAGTGTCCTTCACAGAACAGAAAGGAAGGCTTGCAGCATACTGCCTCCATTTAGGAATACTTTAATCTCAATTTTCTGTATTTCTTAACCTCTCTGCAGAAAAAGCTAATGAGAATTCCAGCTAAGAGCCTGTTTCTTCCTCTCTAGGTCATTTATCTGAAGTTTTTGACATTGATGCTTGGAAATAAAAACACTGGAAAGCCTGTGCCTTAACTGTGTAACCTACATCTTTAGAGCTCTGGATGAGTGACAAAAACCTAAATATCACAGTCTTTATGTTAAAAAGTGATGTATTAGGGTAGGAAGTGGAGCATGAAGGCACTGAGGACAAAAGAGGTTTCTGATTTGGGGTGTTACACACTCTTGGCAATTAAAACCATGCTATGGGTCTGCCTTTTGTAAGCTCTGAAGATTCACAGGTGGAGTCCAAGTCCCTGGAGATGCCCAAGCGATTTATGGTAGATGACCCAAAACTCAGAGACCAAACCTGTTCCTCTCCACTAATGTGATTTTCTCAGGCCTTCCAGAATGTGGAGAGATGTCTGATTATGTCTGGATGGAATATTCTTCCTCTTTGCATCTTGGAAATTAGAGCGTACAAGAAAGTGTCCTGAAGGTAGAGAGACCATGCTGTAGCAAACTATCAGCCAAACTGCTGACACATTGCAGTAGACAAGTCCCTGACTCTGTGTGAGGAATAGATGGGGATTAACAAGGCAAACATGTTTCACTGAAGGGAAAGTAGGACAGCCTTCAGCAGTACAATTGGCAAAAGCATGAAACCCCAAACTGAACAGTATCTTGACAAGTATGTCTTCAGCCTCCATCTATCTCCAGAGCTGTAAACTCTTAAGATTTCTCTGTCAGAAATCTCTGTAGAACCCTTTCTCCAGCAGGACCCTTTGCCCACACATACATCACTTTTTTTTTCTGTCTACACTGTGAACAAATATGGCCTTTGTGACAAAAATCATCTATTTTCAAGATAGGAAGAAAACTTCCAAACTTTTTACTGCCAAGTTCAATCTGAAGGGTGTGGAAGGGGTTGTGTAGCTGTAAAAACAATCTCCTCCCTGACACCATGTCAAAAAACTGGACAGGACTCTTGACATCATCTCTGTTCTCAGTGAGTGATGTTCATTCATCGGGAAATGATCATCAGCCCGAGCCAGTTCCCAAGGAGTGATCCAGCAGACACTCCTGTAACAATTTCCTAACTTATCCAATCTCCTGTAATTTAATTTCTTTGTTAAATCCTTTATATTTGGCCACGAAACTGAGGACATTTTGTCAAACTGTGAAAAAGGTTTTGTTGTTATAATTACCTTTTACAGCTAGTGTAAAGCAACTTGACACAAGATCCATTAAAATAAGATTAATGAGGGATGGCAGTAAAGACTGAAAAAGGGGTTGGGTGAATGAGTGTTTTTAACTGATCTGTCAGTGTAGCCCAGAAACATAAAATGCAGTAAGGCATCTGTAAGTGGAAGCAAAACCCCTCAGCACAACCTGAAATATTCAGTATGATAACATCAGTTAAGACAACCTCCTTCTGTGGTCACATGAGCATAGGTGATTCCAACTTAATTTAGTTTCAGTCAACATAAGGTATTAACAGGTTTTGTACTCAACTGAAATAATGTACTAGTTTACTGATGATATGAAACTTACTTCTGGTCATTAAAAAAAAAAAAAAGATGTTTGATAGCACAGGTGTGATGAAAACCACGGAGTTGCTTGAGATAGAAAAGTCTTGCAACACTACATTTTAAGCAGCTCTGTCAGAAAGTTGTTTCCAGACTCTGTTTAATTGATGTGGACTCTTATCCTGTACAAGCAAACCCTCCCCCCTTTTTTTATTTTATTCACTGATAACATTTCAGAAATATTTGATGTAAGAACTGTGACTTCTAAGAATGAAAACCTCCTTGGAGTAACATTGTATCAAACTCAAAAATTTTAGCATTTTTTTTAAAAGCAGAGAGGGAGGAATTTGCAGTACACATGCTTATGATACTTGACAACAGGGAGAGGAACTAGCAGAAAGTTTAGCAAAAGTATTTATAAATAAAAGAATGAAACACAGTAAAAAATACAAGTTATGTAATAAATGGGAAACTGTGGAACACTTTTTAAAATAATGCTTCCTACCGATAAGTCTGGAAAAAAAAAACCAACCTGAAAGTATGTCAAATATGGAGCAGAACTGGGTATTAATAATGACAACACATTCACACAATCTTGTGAAAAAAATTGATGACTCACTAGTCCATATACAATATCTCATAGGAAGGTTTTGCACCTTTCCCTCTCATGAAGCTTTTTCTGCATTTAGTGGAAGTTCCTTTAGAGAAACAGAAGAATAGGAAACAGAGATCGAAGGGGTGGTAAATGGAGAGAGCTGTGCCCTATGACTGTCAGATTTTACAGTGTGTCAAATGTTATCGTAGAACTCAGGAAATATGATTAATCTCACTGACATCAGTCCAACACTTTTTATTATTTATAAGGGTATTGAATTTTGTCAAAAGGCAGTGAAGGAATCAATAAACATCAATCCTCAGATATATGGCCATATTCACAGATAGTGTATTATGATAGTATATGTCATAACAGCTGTGGAGTGGATGGAAAGAATATGTAATCCAGTCTTTAAAATAACTTTTCTTCTGTTTTTCTTAACGATCATCTATAAAAATAATCTCTGTCCCTGAAAGGTTATCTGGTTTCTTCTTCTATCAACTCATCTAGTAAAATCTTCCTACAAATCTTGCTGCACTTACCTGAATGGAAAACTTTACAAAACTACCAACAGGAAATTAAATTTATACATACAAACATATGTTAAAAATACTCTTTTCCATTATTGGGTAATCTACGCAAAAACACAAGCCAGGCTATCACTTTAAAAGGTAAATCAGAGAGGGAACTATTTTGTCTTCATTTATTTAGTATGCTTGTGGCAGCCCTAAGTGCTCAGGAACATCAAATTCCGGTGGATGCTGTATAAGGGATGGTGGTCAAAAGATTTACAGTTTAACCCTTGCCCTTGAAAGAGGTAATTTTTCCCTGATAACACAAGACGACTCACCTTCCTAATACGTGAAACATTCAGCCTATAGCCACCAGTGATATGGATCTGAGAAGAGAGGGCAAAACCACTAGAAAAAGCGTATCAGCTGGCAGTTCAGTTTTGGTGGGTTACTCTCAACAGTCTTTAGGATACAGAAACTTTCATACAGCACTGCTGCTTTCTCACTGAAATTGAGATTCTTAAAAACAGTGTTACCACATTTCAGTAATAGTCTGTACTCTATCACATCTGAGGCATTCACATGCTTCTGACTATCAACTATTAGCTGGTGAACACCTCTATACCTTGACAAATCTTAAATGTTACCATAAAATTTACTATGTCTTTTTTACTGTATGGTATGTAAGAGCATTTATCTACATGTTTGGAAAAATCAAATCTAACAGCCAGCTATTCAACAAAGATAGATTGATATAAGTTTATGGAATCCAATGGAATAGCAAGGGAAGGGATACTTCAGACACCACTTTGAAACCTAAAAACTAGACACTGAAGCCTAATATAAGTAACAAAGGGTACCCTAAAGGTCAAGGAGAAAAAGAAGTACCCTTGGGAAGTTCAGGATCTATTGCACTGTCAAAACTTAAAGGCATCAAATGAGGAACCATTTGTCAAGCTTTTTATTGTGTGTGTGTGTGTGATCTGTCCATCATATCTGATAACTGCAATTCTGTGACAAAGGTATTTGGGATTTCATTGTTTATTTTCTGTTATTTAGTCAAACATGCCACCTTTACAAGTGAAAGATAAATAATGTTTGTCTCTCCCATTTGTCCTTTTCTCTTCCTGGTCTCTTTCTTACACCACAGTCATGAATAAAGCTGTACAGGCTAAGTGATGGTGGTGGTGGTATCTGTTTCACCCTTTTGTTTTGCAGGTGTTGCCTAGTGGAACCTGGGGAGGGACCCAGTGAAGTGGCTCAAGTGGGACTGGAACAGCATCTATCCTGGAAACACTGGGTTTGCAGAGTAAATGAAGAAAAATCACTAAAATATTTTGTATCAATTAAAACCATGAAAAGGATGAAAACTCATCTGCTGGAAAACTACATGCCATGTTAAATATAGAGGTTTTTTAACTAGGTGTTTTCTCTGTTGAAAGGCTACAGAAATATTAACATGTCCTACAGTTACAGCACAAAAAGGTCTTCTAGACTTAAGATTTGATTTATCGTAGTATTTCAGAAATAATGAAACTTTAAAATCTGCAAGGAATTGACAACAAATACAACAGATGCTTTAGCTACATTTCTTGATCTTACATGCTTTTTGTGCCTACCAAATCACAAAGTATTGTGTTAGGCCCTGTCCTGCTTTAGTAAAGTCACCAGCCATAACTCTACTAAATATGGAAGTAGGAATATATCCTTGAAAATGGAGCTTAATATTAGCTTTGAAATTCTTTTCTAGTGTGAGTTTTGAATTGTGCTCTTCAACTACCTGAATGTGTTATCAATGTTTTAAATATATTGATGTTTCCACTTTGTTGTAAAAATAGGTTTTTAATACAAGACAGTATTTAGCAATCTAGTACCAGCCATCAGTTTGATATCAGCCGTGACATTATTTAATTTTCAGAATCACAGAGGTTAAAGCTCACTGAACTATAAACAGTTGGAAACATGGAGTGTAATCCCAAGGCACAGCTCTGCACAAGCTGTAATTTAAATCATATTGCATGCTAAGCTGAAAAGGCAGTGCAGGTCCCAGAGGGCATGAATAAATCTGCAGTCACTGATTTGCCACACACATTTGTGTTGGGACTCTGTAACTGTGCAAATGTGATGTCTTCCTTTAGTGCAGAGGACCTGTCATCTACTGAGATTTGTAATTAAATAACCCAAAGAACAAAAGCAATTACTTAGCCTTACAAGCATTCAGACTGGAATTTACACGATTTCATGAACAAAGAGAAGGGGAAGTTATGGAGACATAAAGAATGGGAGGCTTTGAGTCTGCAACTTATTTCAGCTGTGTCTAGCGCTAACTGAGATTTTAATGTACAGACCAGGTATTCAAATACCTGGCTTACTTTGAACTAATAATTCCGTCATCACAAACTCCACTCTGAAGTGGATGTTTCTCCATCTAAGGAGCCAATTATGTTTCCAGCTGGCTACATGCCACATCAGGTGCCGGCTTTGAGCAATCAGTTGTGTTAATTGCAAGCAACACTGAATGCCTTTTGGGACACACAATTCATGGTTCGGGAATGTTAGCGTAAAGGGGGTTAGGTTCAGCCCCATTAGCAAGAAAAAATCACAAGGTCTGTATATGTTGCAGACTAACAGTTGTAATTTTACGGAATGAGGGAGAGAGGTAGGAACAGACTAGGGGGCTGTATCCTCACATCATTAACTCTGCTGTTTGCGCTGGACATCTCAGTTACTTGATGGGGTAGGTGGCGGCTATGTGGCCGTGAAGCCCTTTGAATTTTAATCTCAGCAGCTAAATCCTCCCATTCCCCTGCTTCTGTCAGGTATTCTGATCCAGGCCAACAGGGCCAAGATATTGCCTCAAGAGAAGACTGTATCAACTGCCCATGAACAGGGTCTCCTCCACATTTCTTGGCATTTTCCTTCTTTCTATTTGTCATGCAGGTAAAATAATAATTTAAAATATGGACAGGCGTTGTTTGATAGAACGGAAATATTATAAGGACAAAAATAACAGTGAATGCCATAAATAGATGATGAAGGACAGATTTATACAAAAAAACAGCTATTCAAAAAATAAAGCATATTAGTGAAACGAGCTGAGCACTGCAGTGAGTAGAAATCTGTAGATCTTTCTTGGCTGCATTGGGGATATTCTCATTTATTATCAACTAAATATCTGACCTGTGATATTTTTTAGTATCTAACTTTTGTCTCTGTACATGAATAAGAAGTTTTAGCTAGTCTATCTGCAAGGGTTGATTTCTAATATGTTTGCCCGTGAGTCTTGGCACCAGCGCTATTTAAAGGAAGAAACCTGCCCAAATGTTAGAGGTGATGAATGGGAAGCTTGGATTGAATCATTAAAGAGAGTTAGTGTGTGGTGGGGAGGAACTGGTACAAACCTAAGTCTGCAGGTGCTTAGAAACAGCGTGGAGGCTCAGGAAGTATCTCTAAACCCTTTAGACCCTCAGTCTGTGGTGTCCCACATGGCTGTACAAAGAAAACTTGTTAAAACAAAGCCATCTTATTTCTCCCTTTAACACAGACTAAAGCATTGCCAAACACTTTTTCGTCTGAAGCTGTGAATTTCATTAAATTCAATGCAACTCGCTCAGCATTCTCTATTTTTGTGTGGCTGAAACCTCTAATTCTCCCCACACCACCCCGCGGCCAGCATGCTCTAGTCACATCACACTTAACCTTTGCCTTGGCTTCTCAAAAAAGAATTTGTTTCACTCTATTCACGGCTTCAACAGTTTGGCAAACTGCACTTGAGTGCTGTGCTGGGCCTTTATATTGAACACACTAATCTGATTGTTTTTCCACTCTACAAACTTTGGGTCAACAATCAAGCTGCTGCCAGAAACTAATTAATTTGCAAACAGGCCCCATTTTCACAGGGGGAGAGCTTTTGAAACCTATGTCAGCAGAGCTGGTCACACCATGGTGACATGCATTGTCATGGCATCCACTTTTCTGGGTAATTCTCCTGACTAATTTTTCACCACACACATGAACTCAAATTACCCAGTCAACAGTAAATCTCTATTCAATGCCCACCAAACTCTGAACGTGGTGGCCTGAGAAGAGGAAATTGGTATTGACAGGGTCAACACTCATTAAATTGATGGCTAGAGCAGAAGAGAAAAAAAAAAAAAACAAAAACGACACAAGAACATAAAAAAAAAAGATTCAGATATATGTCATATCCCAAGGAAGCGGGCTGTGACAGACCCATTCCAGCTTTGTTTAATTAGTATTCTGCTGTGTCATTCCTTACAAGCAGATTTCTACTTAGTTTTTCTTGAAAAAAATGCTTAGCTACTTTTGTGAACAGGAAAAGAGGCACAATTTGGTAGCTAAAAGTCACTGTTTTCCAACAGCAGAGATGTGATGAGATCTCAGAGATCATGGGAAACCCACTTGAATTTGCAAGGCCTATAAACACACAGGCTTTGTCTTTGGCATCCTGCCACCTAATCTGAACTTTCCTTTTCCTTAAGATGATTTAGATATTTGTAAAAATAATAATTACAAAGAAAACCCATGTTGTGTAATTTAAAGTGGGGTCTATACCAAAAGCAAAGCAAGTGCAGCCTTACAACCTAACTACATCTGTCCTGGATAAATTACCTTGTTCTCCCTTTTGAAATACATCTCCGGGGCAAAAGAAGAGGCTTCCTATGAACTGATGCATGTGGGTAACATATTTATACATATATGTATAGATAGATATGGTCCTTTTAACCATATATTAACTGAAAGTAGCACACAAAGCTTTATAGTAAAGATTATCACCACAGCTACCACTGCTTGACTTATATACAGAGTTTGTCACCTTCCTTATGCAAACAGACCATCAATTTACAAAGCTGTCCATTGCCAACTCTACAAGCTATCCATTTAAATAAATACATATAAGTAAACAAACTTTCTTAGGTTTTTGGTTTGTTGTTTTGTTTTGTTTTTCAGAAAAAAGCTTTCTAGAGAACATAGAGTATCACCGGGACTTCTTGTAATCAACTGCTGGTATTTATTATTCAGTATGTGATGGGTACAGAGGTGGAGACATGCAGGATCAAGAGTGTGACTACTGGAGCGTACTCATGCACCTGGTCACACAGCTCCTACTGCTGGAGGTGGAAGACGAGACTTAGATTTGTTAATCTAAAGTTGTGTCTATAAAAAGCAATTCACCTGGGTCATCAAATTTGATTCTGCACACCCAAGCCAGATGACCTGGTTTGCCCTGTACAGCCGGATGCACTGATTTATCCACATCTAGCATCTAGTCAGAGCTTGTTCTGGCTCATTCGTCCAATTTCCTCCCCAGAAAAGTCAGAGCATAGGTGATGGGAAGGGTTATACTCTCAGGTCTTATCCTGACATGAAGCTCACAAAGATTTACTGGGTTGTTGACCTGATATTATATTCACCACCGACATAAACCCCCTAAAATTTAACAATTCTAAGGCAACATCAGTTTAGTGTACATGAGTGCACGTAGATCCCCAAGCTGGCCATCACTTCCAAGTCTGTTTAGAGAGAGACTGTTCACTGATCTGTCTGGGACTGGGGTCATATCCCACGGTGCTTGTTTGGAGAGCAATGAACTTCTTTCCTAAAAATGTACTATGTGCAGCAGACAAACTTCTCTGGTCTCCAGTGGAAACAGTGCACAAAGCACTCTGAGCTGCCTCATTATTTTTGATCTTATATGCTCTATAAAGAGAGTCATAGTATGAATTGCAGCAAAGAATGGCTTCTAATCTACGCTCCCAGCTATTTTTTTCTGGTGTGGATAATAATGCTGACCAAGATCAAACCCATAAATGAGCCCATGGTTAACCATGTAATACACACATATCCTAAGTCAGGTGTTCCTGGACCAATTTGTATCCTAACTTCCCCAACCATACCGTGGTTTTATCTCAGACAGACATGTTTACTGATGCAAGTCTTTTTGCCCCAGGTCATTTTCTCTAGAGTGTCAGGAATTCTTCAAAATGCACAGTCAGATCAGGAGAATGTCCTCTCCTGCTTTATCTTTCACACTTGTTTTTTCCACTCCAGCTTCAAAACGTATCCATTGGCTAGTTTTGCCAATTTTTCACACTTAAACACAACAAAATCTCATCCATAGCACTGAAATGTAATGAAGAAATGATATAGACTGGAAGGGGAGGAAGAGAGAATGAGAGAGAAAGAGAGAGATTTATTTCCTTGATGGATTTAAAATAATTTAATTTAGGCCACTTGATGGGAGATTATAATTTTTCTGGTTGTCTTTACACACCATCTCCATGATCTTCCACATATCCAAAGGAACTGTAATGCACATTCTCTAATTGCTACTTGGTCTTTGATTTCTGAATCAAATGTTTCTCTGACTTTGTATAAAGATACAGGGAGCAGTTCTGAGACAGGATGAGTCAACTGGTTCAAATACATGAGTATCTTTGGATCAAGCATTCAGCTGGACCTATGGCTTCCTGAGCTGTAACCATCTCAGGTTAGTGACAGTATAAACATCAAGTAACATTAAGAGAGAAGTGATTATTTTGTGATTTCAGAAATTCTACATTTCTTCCAAGAGAAAAAGAACGTGTTGTAATAAAAATGTATAGAGAAAAGACTTGTTAGATTGCAATGAGAAAAACAATTTAAAATTCATATTCAATCACTCAAATTTGGAACTACAGACTTAAGGGAGAAAAAAAAAACCCTGTAAATTGAGTTCGTATGCCATTCTGTTCACATTATTATGCCACCGTCGCCATAGTTTCTGAGTACTTCCTAGCACCGTGTTAGGTGACATTAGCATTTGTCACACATGGAATTTATCACTGTGAAATTATTTTTTACTATTCTTAGCAATAAAGATAATGGGAATGGGGGTGGGAGGGTGTATGGAGTGAGAAATGAGGCTTGCATATATGGACATGTTTTGTTCCTGCAAGGGTTGGAGTTGTTCATACCTGTATAAGCAGTGGTGGGAAAGTGTGGAACTTGGTCCTGACTATAGCCTGCCTGTTAGGAGATACCAGTTGACTAATTTGGTTCAAGTATAGAAATGAATATTTCAAATGCAAGAGATCTTTGAGGAGAAACAAACACCAAAAGAGCAATAACAGAAAAAACACACACAAAAAAATCCTGCCACTGCTTTCACTGTTAAGGTTGTTTAAATATGCCCTTGTAAATTTATGGGAATGCAGACCTGGAAGAGACTTGGTCTACTCACTGAAGTCCCTTGCAGTGTCAGACAAGTTTGCTATATGATAACACATAAAATGTTATCCAAATTCCCCTTAAAATCAGCTAGGCTGCCTCAGTGACTACTATTGGGCAGCATTTTTTAACTTCATTCCCCTTATGCTTTAATACTTCTACTTTGAAGATTAAATATATTCATATGCAGTTCATAGCCTGTTTGGTTGTTGTTTGGGTTTGTTTTGGTTTGGTTTTTTTTGGGGGGGTTTAAATGTCCTTTATTTAAATAGCTCTTTTTTTGCTGGAGATTTATTGTATTTGGAGCATCCATCACCTTCTTTCTCCAAGAATACCTTAGATGTACTTTGTGAAATAAGCCCTAGGTACCAGGATAGATGAGTCCTGTCTATGCTGGCAGGTCAGCCATTTTCCACTTCTGGTTACCTTCGTGGCATGCCTTTTAGTGCCTTCTATATATCCGGATTGGGAATGTGTAGGAGGTGAGATGGAAAGTGGGAAACTAGGAAGGCACTGAGGGACAAGGGAGTGGCACAGAAGAGTGGGGTGTCTGTGGGTATAGTATATGGTATGGCATCTGTAGGTGGGAAAAGTGTTTGGTGTGGGTGATGAAAGACAAATTATAGATTCAAGGATGCAGCAAATTAACACATCCAAGTCCAAGCAAAAGTAGTTGCAAGAAAACATATATTAATTTCTAAAAATCTTGACACATTTAATACATTTTATTAGAAAGGCAAAAAACCTAGAAACTAGCTCCAGTCTTGTCTTTCTGTTGCCATACATTCCTCTACTGTGAAAGACATATATAGTCAAAATTATGCGAATATGTTGCCAGTGCTGGGACATCCAACAAACTGCCATAAGCGGAAACAACATAAAGCAATGGCTAAAGTTCTGTATGAATGCCAGGAGAGTATCAAGTCCATGTTTCCTGCCTTAGAGCCTGTGAAATTTAAGAGGGCATTTTCTTTTTTATTGAACAGTCGCTCAGCTTCTATAATTCTCAGCTGTTTATGTAACCGTAAAGTAAAGATTACCAAGGACAATAACCCCAGGGGACTAAGCACAGCTACTTCCCCACTTTAAAAATTAAGCCATGGAAAGTATGCTAAAATAATATCATAGAGCTGGTTAAAACCCATAAAAAGCAAGGAAATTCCAAGTCAAGGCTGGAAATCCAGACTGACAGTCTCTCTTAACCCCAGGTCTAATAAAGAGGGAGAGCAACACCAGTATTCTCTCACTTTTCTGGGGTGCAAACCAGATTCAGACTATCTTAATGCAGCTTTTGTGATTTCATTTCCTTTTGAATCTTCCACAGCCTAACTGCTCTGCTTTTAAAATACATGTTTATGGTTAGTAATTTTACAAAATGTTAACAAGTTAAGGCCAGATCCACTGTGCTCAAGTCAGGGAAGATGAGAGTGGCTCCACACTTTCTTTCCACCCCCCTAATCTTCAGCTCAAAAACTTCCTTCAGTACATTGCTTTTGCATTGCTTAGCATTCGCTTTGGTACACCGCACTGTCATTTCTGCCTTCTTGCCTCCAGCCGTGCCCTCAGCCCTTCCACGAATGCTGCTGCAGATGGTGTACAGCAAACGCTGTGTGTAGTTCACCAGGGAACAACCTGGTACCAAGGTAAGCTGCTCCAACCTGCTCAGGACTCCTACCCTTCTTTTTTTATCACTGAAGCAGGACCCTACATACACTTTGTTGAAATAACACTAGCTTCTGATGTCTCTGAACTATAAGAGGCAATGGCACATTTAAAGGAAAACATGGGGTTTGCCTATAAGCAAGATATCTGTGTAACATCAAAGCCATTGCTCCTTATAGTATAGTAAAGCTGAACGAGAGATGTTTTTTCAATTTCAGGATTTTTTTTCCTGAGAGTTCGAAACTATTCTTGACCCTCACTGGGACCAACTAAGACTGTCAAAGCTTTTTGTGCAGAGGAAGTCCATGCGCTTACCAGAGGAGCCAATAATGTCCAGAGTGAGTATATACATGGCTTATAAAAAAGTACATGATTCAGTCTGGGGCACTGAACTGCAGCTTTTCATACCAGGATAACTTCCCTGAGCACCAACTCATTTTACTGTGTTTTTGCAAATGCCTCCATGTCATATCTGGCCAACTCTATATCAATAATTAAATATACACTGCTACAGTGACTGATGTATGGTTCCCTACCTTCTAGATGAATGCCCCAACTACACAGCTATAGAATCAGTCTCCCTTGCTTTATTTGGCCTGATGACTGTTTAATTATTTATACAAAACGAAATGTGTTTAGAAGCCTGTGAGTATATAATATCTTTAAAAGACTTAAAAAGTCTTTAAGAGCTGCTCATCAGCACCTTCCCTTGGGCTGGGCACAGTTCAAAGCCTTCTTCCCAGCAACATTTAACTTCTTATAGAAGGTGGAGCATCTCCAGTGTGTGATTCTGTAGGAACTCTGTGTTCATACTGAAATCCAAAGAACTTAATTGCTCTGTGCAATGCTGTCCTACTTTTATGACAGTTCAGGATGATATTTAAACTCTGGGAAAAGTTTGCAAGTTCTTCACGTGCAAGTGTCTTCTCCTCTTCATTTTTGGTACCAAACAGCTGTGTTTTCTGCACCTTGTCATCTCTGATCTTAGCCTTAGTATGGGAAAAGCAGTTTCAAGCTCCTGCTCTGAATGAAGTTAACATTAGAAGGATGTTCAACTGGATGTCTCACCTCCTAGTTATTAAACTCTACAGAGATGAGGATTTCTTTGTGAACTGCTGATTTTATCCACCTTTCAGTCCATTAGAATAGTGGTTTTTAACCTGAGGCTAAGCACACTGCAGAAAGCAACTAGGAAAGCAAACTCACCACTACATAGTAATCCATGTCTTTACTAAAATATGTATAAAGACCTGCAGACTTAAGGTTCAAAATCAGTTTATACAGAGCTTTAAGAAAGCAGAGTACACCTCATCCTTCAATGAAAGCTTGTTTCATTAAAAGTATATGTACTTTAAATATGTGCAAGCACAAAGCTTCTTTTATATTAAAATAGACAAATGACAAGAGAAAAAAAAAAAAGACAAAAAATAAGAAAAGACTGGCATGCCTGCAGAGTTTCAAACCCAAAGAGTTGTAATGTTTGGATTTCCCTGTTAGATGCTGAAATTAGGAGTACTGTGTGGAAAGGCTTCCAGGATCTTATCACTGTGAAATTAACAGTAAAGTCATAGAGTCTTTAATAGGAACATTGTGCAGATTTTAAGCCAACCTTTCCATACTAGGAAGCTGAATTTATTTATTTACAATGGAGAAATAGATAGATTTTTAAAATGTACTTAAGGATCATTCTCTATTAAATTATAGACAGTTATGTGAATTTTGAAAGGACTCAATTTGATACTTTTTTTTTTTTTTTTCAAATTAGCTACAGGAATATAGTGTAAGAATTAGACTTAAGAGTTGAAAATTGTCTTTACCCTGTGCTATGATAAATACTGCCTTTCTACCTTTATGCTCATTTTGGACAATGCTTAAATTCTAGAGAGCTTGAGGTTCATCAGCTCTTTGTGTGCAACTATCTTCTCCTCTCCATCTTCAGCACAAAGCAGTTGTAGTTTCTTCACCCTGTCAGATGTAACCTTAGTGCTAATTTGGGAAAAGCAGTTCTCACATTTAGTGCTGAAAGACTGATAACTGAATCCACAAAGGAATGACACGTTTTCAGCGATGAAGTACAGGGACTGTGGACAATGCCCATGCTTTCCCACTGCATAAATCCTCCTGATTCTGCTGTCATTGTGCAAATCTACCACACACAATTAGATTTTGCTTGCGTGATCAGACTTTATGTCATTACGACTATCAGAATAAAAGTGGGTGTTGTGTTATCTTTAAAATATTATTACTCTACCAGGTACCAAGATAGATGGATATGTCTATAACCCTTGTACTTTACTGTCTCCTGAAGTCCAGAAATCTTGTCTGTTATTATAATAAAGTAACCCAATGAACAATATTCCTGGGTTACCGGGCAAGCATGGACTGTAGAACGAAAATGGGATAGAGCTGAATCTGTACTCACAGTAGTCCACATGAATTACGACAAAACTAAATTTAACAGGACAAAAATTGGATTCATACAACTTGTCGTATTAAAATACATAGAACTCGTCAAATACACATTTATTTGATACATGTATCCAATGCATACGTCATACATAGAGTTGTGTATCCAACCTGCAATACCGCTTTGTGGTTTTAATTATGAGTCAGGGGTTGGTTTTGTTACAGATTGTATATACAGCTAATATGATAACCAGTATGATACCAGAAGTTCCTGACTGTAGCTAATAAAAAACTGTGCTGTTAAAATCTAGTCTCCTCTTACACATAAAAAATTTGTGTCAACAGTTTGCACTAAATTGCAAAACCACATAAGAAAATCTGGACCTCAGCAGAGACATAAATAATGTGCTAGGAGTGAAAAATATCTAACAAAATACTTTGTGAATTCAAAAACAGGAGTGCAGATGCAGGCAGTGTGTACAGCAACAGTGGCTAGTTAACTCTTCGAAAATTAAAATATAAATTAACTCAAGAGTAACTGCAGTTAGTATTACTGGCTCACTTAAATCAACTGTCAGCTTTTTCAAATGATGAATTCTCATTTCCGGAATGCTCATATCCCTGCATAACTAACGCCAAGTGTAATTCCATTTAAGCTATTAGAATTTTGACTTCAGTAGAACTTGGATAGAGTACTCAGATGCATTTTAAAGAATTTTGGTACATGAAGCCAAAACCAGATTTTCTCTGAAACGACCCCTCTCTCCCTATACACACAAACAAACAACTACGGGCCTGATTAGTAATATCCATACAATAATGTAAGCTATTGTGCCTTGTTAAACTATTGAATATTTTGAAACCCAACAGTTGGGAATGCCCAGGACCCCTCTCAATTTTTCCAAACTATTGACGACTCTGACCAGCTCTAGAAGCTCTGCTGATTCACTGCCTGTTGGACTTTGGTGGCCAGTGTCAGATTCTTTTCAATCTAGTGAAAATTAAAGCCTGAACAAGGCACAGTCCTGCCCAAGGCTCTGTAGCTACTTTGTGTTGACGTGTGGCTGATGCCTCCACAAGCCTCAAGCTTCTGTCCAACTTGCACTCTACAGCAATCTGCTCCTGTGACACGATCGTGTTAGCCGTAGTGTCTGTATATGTTTTAAATTTAATCACACTCCACAAATCTCAATGTAATTAAAACAAAAATGCTTCTTTATAAATCACTTTTCATTAGTTTAGCTGCTTTAAGACAAAATTCTGCTCCATAAAAGAGGGGTGTATATGTCACAGATGTTGCTGGAACGAATCTGTGTGCTGGTTTTTAATGGCTAGATGAATGTAACCAGATAAATGTACATTTTACATACCATTTAGCCACCGGGAGTCATGCTGCTCTGTTCTGATTGGATGATGATGCCCCAGAGTTCGGAAAATGGCAAAGTCCCTGCCCATGAAGTCTGCTGCTGTGCCAGAGTACAGTTCTCCATCTGTGGGAGGATGTAATTGTAAGCAACATTTTTCAATTTTCCAGTCATGGTAAGTCAGAGAAAGCTGTCAGTCCTATGTTTATATTACACTAATAGGGATACTGAGAAAATTACAAAGCAATAAGCATATGCAATGTATTGTCATTGAAAAGATATGATTAGACCCACTTCCCCACTGCAAAGCTTAACTGTAATCTCTCTCAAATGAGCTGTATCTCCCAACTGCTAGTGCAGCCGCTTTTCAAAAATATGTTTGGATTCTTAGGTTGGAACTGGGACAGTTCGTACACCTATCCCTGGCAGGCAGTACCCCCAAAAACCTACCTAACTGTGAAGTTACCCTGGTTTGAATAGGAGTTTGGACCGGACACATCCAGAGGTTTCTCTCATCATCCTGGGGTTCTGTGACTCTGTGTTGGGAATTAAAGAGTCCAGCTCATTTGCTCTTGGTTCAGAAAGTACTCAAGACCCTTCAATTTTTAATATAGAAACTGCCTTTTGCTTTGGTTGGCTAGTTTTTTTTCATTCTTTTTTTTTTTCCCTCTGAGCAAGCAGATCCTCAGAAAACATCTTTTCTATCTTCTACAGGAAAGACAGAACATGCCTTTCTCCTTCAGCCACCTTTGCAACTGTGATACTGGCAAAGGGCAACAGCTAAGGGAGAGAATAAGTGAGATAATTTCCTGCTACTTCAACCTGAAGCATATCACAGTGAACAAGTGAATTAAAAATTGACCTGTGATACTTCAGCCCCTAAGTGGCACATACATAGCATAGCTGGAGATGAAACTTATAGTATTAAAGTCCCAGTGTGCCCCATCTCAGCCAGTTAGAAGTATCATGGAAGAGACAGAGAGAGAGACAGTCTAAATTCCAAGGACCAGGTCAAGTTAAATACCTGCCGACTGGTAGACAGAATAATAATAATAATAATAAGTACATAATAATCAGATCCAGAGAAAACATCCAGGGATCCATGCACAACACATGTCTTTCTGGCATTAACGTAGAGCTTGTCCATGAAATTACTCTGAACTGAAAATGATAAAAATGCAGTTTACAGGACTGTGACCTTTCGTATGTGAAATGAGATACTCTACCCTATACTTTTAATAAGGAACTAAGGAACTTTTAGTAAGGAACTAAAGGGTATTATTCCTTCCAATTACAATCTTAAATGGGTCCTGTGAAAAAGACAACTGTGAGGATAAAATAACTCTATCTTTAAGCTAAGGTAATATAGGTAATAAGGTACCATATCCTCATGTTAAAACACTCTTTAGGAACAAGTTTATAATTTTCATGGCAATTTTAGGTATTTCCATGGTGGGACAACCAGATCCAAGCATGCCTATTAGATATCACTGCATCTTTTCTGCAGAACACTGACACCACGAAAAATTATCAACTGCCCCTACAGTGGCTCTGTACCATATGGTAGTCATGAAAGTCAGGAAGGGTGAAAACATGATAGCGGTAAGGCGTGGAATTGAATGAATTCACAGCAGAGATTAGAAGCAAATAGACCAGTAGTGCCCAGCAGGAGGTGTAATCAGAAGTGAAACAGAAAAGCATATCATTAATTAATGATTTATCATTCCTCTATGTCATTTTCAACTTCTTTTAAGCGGGAGACAATCACTTAATTATAGTGATTATTATGTACAGGGTATGCAGCTGAGATTTTAAAGAACATAAAATCTTTTTGCTTGTGAAAAGGGCTTTGATGCTACGCTTAACCTTTCTTTAACCTTATCTCCATTTTCTCATCTTTCAGTCCCTAGTGAGTTCTGATAAATCAATATAAAACAGAGGGGAAAAGAATCAACCAACAAGCCCTATTGCTTCCTTGTTATCAACAGATCTAAAGGTCAATCAATCAAGAAAAAAAAATTATATTTATTAAATGAAACATAGCTCAAAACCTCATTAAAATTAGATATTGCAATATGTAAAATTGTAAGGTTCTTTAGCACCTGAGCTTCTAATTCAATATATAAACACCACTGAAAGTAATATATCTTCCAGGTTTGTCTCAGTTCAGCCCAAGACTTTTTCATGCCACCAGGCTCTTAGGGCTGGTACATTTTCATCAGTGGTGACAGAGTAAAAGTTTTGCCGATGGGCTTCAGCATGTTCCAAAGGGGGAAGGGTCCCTAGGAAACTAGCTGACTGTGCTTTCTACTATAACATCTCCAAGTTTCAGCATACCTAGACCAGTGCCTGCAGTTTGAAATGATTTGCTGTACTCATGAAAAAAAGGGGATTTTGACTTCTCCCAGATAGAAATACCAAGGAAGACCATTTATTTTTGTAAGGCTTTAGATAATTTTTGGTAACTTCAGGGTGAGCCCTAAGTCATGTCCTAGTGTTTTGCCAGTTATCAGGCCTAGCCTAGCATAAAGGACACAGCCAGCATAAAAGATGAACCAATAACCAAATCATGTTTGATACAAAAGGGTCAGTACATTGGTGAGCACTGGAGGTACAAACAAGTCAGTCAGGTTATACATAACTGACATCAATCCCACTGACCCCAACAACAACACCACACGACTAACAATGGGTGGAATAAATGGTGAAATGCAGTCTCCCACAGAAGGGACAGGAGACAACCAAGTCAACAGACCAAACACATAAGACCAATGAAGCCACACACTGAATCTCTACACAGCCCACGTTTACAAAGGCCATACCTGACTGGAGCCCAGTCCCAGGGAAGCAGGAGGTCCTTCCCCAACAGGGAACTCTGCACAGTGCCTCCACCTCACACACAGACACTGCCCCTCCTGCCAGTGGTCCCAGCTTTTATCCCCAAGTGGGACACCTGACCTTTGCTTACTTAATGCAGACACCTGGGGCTCCTTTACCTCATGGCTCTCCCTGCCAGGACGGCCGCTCCCTGGAGGGAAGACTAAAGGCAAACTCACCCCCTTTGGGAAGGGCTGTGGAAATCACCCAGATGTCAGCCTTAATTTGGGGCTCAGGGTTGAAACCCCAGCATTTCATCCAGATGTGTACATCCTTCGAGTTAGTACTATTCAAAAGCTATATGAGGGGTTTGTATACTGTCTAGATAGATGTACATTAATCTTTGTTTCCCTTTGCAGCCCTTCTTTTGGACTGAAATTTACTCACTGCTAGTCTAGAAAATTATTCTCTTATGTCATTGTGCTATTTCCACTGTCAGTAGTTTTAAAATCAGTTTTCACTAACTTTAAGAAGAAAGTGGAAATGAAGAGTTTGAAAACTGACAAACATTTTTGAATGGGAAAGAATGAAGGAAAAAAGAAAAAAAAAAAATTCCACTTTGTATTTCCAGCTCAGCAGCATAAAGCAACAACTGTCCAGAACAAGCTGATGGCCTTCAGTTTGCATAGGAAAAAGCTCTATGTATTGGAGAGAAAGCATTTTATCCTAAAGGAGTGGCATGTTGACATATGAATGCAAACAGAAAAACATATATTGACTTAACTAAATAAAGAGACAACAATTAAAGTTCACAGTAATTGGATTTTTTTGGGAGGACCCATTTTCCTGCGTGCCGTACATAGGCAGCATGGAACTGTGAGGACCTCTACAAGTTAATTAGATACAAAGATGTTAAAAAATAAGCAGTATACATTTATTTAATTAATTGGTTTTATTCAGCTTTTTAAAAAGATTGCTTTCTTAATAAAAAAATATTTTTGAGAGTACAGAAGAGTAAGCTTCCTTTTTGAAAGAAATAAGAAAGTTCAATGGATAGGGAACATAAGCAAACACAAGCCTTGACTATCTCAATTGGTAAAAGGCTTCCCAAGTGAAATCTGCTATCCTTGTTTAGTAGGTTTATTCACTAAATTTAAGATTTTCAGACATACATGTTATTGCTTTGACTTCACTCCATACTTCACTAAAACATCGCAGAAAGTATGGTAACTCTAAACTGCTGAAACTCATATGTACTTAGTAGCTAATTTCTAATAATCAAGAAAATAAAGTTCTTCCTTGGTAAGAAGCCACTGTATTTCAAATCACATTGATACATATTTGGGAGTATTAAGGCACCTAATTTTTTTTAAAAAAGTTTTTAGGGTTTTTTTTTTTAAATAATCAGTGAGACACGGGAACAAAAATGTCTTTGAGGATTCTGGATCATTTGAGCTTTTGAAAATCCCAAAGGGTGATTTCCTAAAGAGCAACAAACTGAAAATGGGGCAATACTGTCTCCTCTGAGGTTGTTTGTATTTTTTTTTTCATCTATTCCCAATACAATTGCTTTAGACTAATACATTAAGTGATATTTTCTCCAGTGACTACATTATTTGAAAACCATGCTGTCTCTCATTTCCCTCCTGCCCTGGAATACACACGAGTGGTGCCCAGGAACTGCTTAGTCTCTACTTTTTCATGCATTTGTCCACTCAAATGGAGATTGTTTAGTTATCAGCATATAGATGGGAATATCTGAATAATGTCTTACATTATTAAGAACTAGTTATATCATATTCCCAGCTGGCGATTACTTTAGAGTAGGGTAGCAATAACAACCTTTAATGAACAACTCTTTAAAAAATAATGAAAAATGTTTGCAGGTGGATGGAACAAGGAATGTATACTGGAAATATATTAGAAAAATTTAATAACGATGAACTGTTTGTTTTGGTTTGGATTTTTTTTCAAATATTATTGATTTCCATTTCTTTAGGAGAGAGGGAAAACTTAAGATCATTTTCATACTTATAGAAGTTTATTTCAGCTGAAATATAAAATAGGAATCCTGAGCAATAATGGCTATTAAAGATATTAAGTTACTTTTTGCAAATTAACCTTGGTGTTTTGCCCAAATTCCATCTTGGGTAATTACATTTCACTTCCCTAAGATTTACCTTCTAGTTATGGAGTCAAGAACATACCCTTCTTCCACACTTTGCAAAGTCTCTGTTTGGTGTTTGTGATGAAGAACAAAGGTTATTTTCCCCTTATGAATTTAACCATATAAATTAGTCGCACTTCTCAGCCTTCTTTTATCTTCCTGATAGTTACATTATGTTACTAATTATAACACCGCCTTTTAATGAGCGCTGGCTAATTGTTTTACAGAGTTGCCCTCTTGAACCTGAGATAAACCATGGTTGCTTATGAGGACAAATACTTCTGGCACATGAGGGGCCAGGAATAGCTGAGTTCATTCATCTCAGGAGAAGGGAAGAAGCAGTCCATCCGTGTTCTTCTTGTGAGGCATTTGTGGTCAAGAGACTTTCATGTCCCTATTCATGCTTCATCCAGTGCTACCTACTTCAGAGAGCAGTTGGACCAAACCTCTCCATGCAGTCATTGATTGGCCAGTTCATTCCCTGTTCCTCACCTATTTTTGGGGGAGGAAATTAGTTTGCCATGGGTCATCATTTTACCATAAAATTTATGCTTTTTCAACAAAGATAAGAGTAAGACACTGCGGCCCTGTGGTGAATCTGGTGTACACTTTCTGAAATATCAGGGGAGCCTTTGCAGTAAAGGACTGAAGTATTATAGTCAGTAACACAATATGACCGTGAGGCAGCTATGAGGAGGCAGAGAAGAAACTGTGTTCATATTCAGGATGTGGGAATGTTAATTTTAGCTTCACCCTGAATTTTGTATAAGTCACTGAAGTAGAAATTAGTCACTGGCTTTGAATGTTGAATTTGTGCCATTTTCTATAGTGCTAATACACTCATGACTCTAATTGAAGCCTGATTCAAAACAAAATATCATACTCAGTCTAATGTTTATTACGAGGAAAAATACATGGAGTGAAAATTATAGTGATAGGAAGTGGGCTCAAGAAAGCAAAGATGTTTTAAAGACATGAAATCTAAGCCAAGGGAAATAAGATAATCATATTTGTGCCGGACTGAGTGAAAAAAAAAATAAAATAAAAGAAAAAAAAAAAAGAATGTGAAAAGCTAGACGCTGTTGACTTTGTGCAGTTGCATACCGGGTATACCATGTAATACTGGCTTGTCATCATTCTCTTTCTTTATTGTATATTAAAGTAAATAGTAAAGCTATTCCCTTAAGAGTAGCTCTGCCACAAATTCAAGTCGCTCCAGGCACTAATTTATACACTGGCCTTTCACACACACATTTTTTTCCTTTCTGTTTGTACAGGGTACAAGTTGGAGCAAGATATGTCTTTCCTGTTTTTCCTGTTAGAAAGTGCATGTCCCCAGGGTTGCTCATCACCTGTGATCATTAGGGGCTTCGGAGACTGGGAAATGAGGCACACAAGACTAAAGTTTTGTCCCTGTCTATTTTGAATAGCTTAATTTTAAAATGTAATGTAAATATAGTAAGAGTAGATGGTAGGCCAGGCCCTAGACTAGTGATATGGACAAAGACCTGGAGAAACTAATGTATTTGGTTATGTGTCATTTCCCAGGGACTTCTGAGATAAGAGAATCTTCGATTTCCTGAAGCTATTGTTGCCCTGTTGGACTTGAAGTGGTAATAAAATGACAGAAAGTTACACCTTAAGGATAAAGTGGCTACACCTAGGCAGAATCATTAGCAAAGAAGAATCTATTTCTTTCACCCTTAATTTCTTCTCACAAAACATCTTTTTGCCTTTTTTTGTAAAGGAGAAAGAAGAACAATGAACACAATTCAATTAGGTAAGTTAAACCAATTAGATAAATTCAATCAATTGGATTAGTTCAATTAGATTAACACAGTCCAGGTGCTCTATACTTACATAGTCCATGAAATGAGGTATTACTAATTCAGAAATTCCTAATTTATTGAAATCCCTCTGTCCTGGCCAGAAGTTTAATTGTATTCACTGTCAGATACATCTCAGCTGAAACATCATCTTAAGGCCTAGACCTGTGGCTGCTTGTGTATCTCCAGCTCACATGTAGGTATAGTTGGGTGATAGACCCTCCTTGGCAGCAAAACTGATGCAAGAAATAATTTATTCCTGCTCTCACTTTGCTCTCAGTTGTGCTGGTGCAACTGTCAGTGTGGCCAGACTGTGAACTGGTTGATTAAAATACCTGCAGAGCACTTAGCTCTGAGGATGAGAAACACTTTGCAGAATCAAGATCTTACAGAGGTATAAAGCGGTTCTTGTGTTACCTGAATCTTGGCTTACACACACCTTGTTTCTCAAGACAGCTGGGACAATTATATTAAAAATGAAACCAGAATGACTTTAGCCTGGAAATAAAATGCATAAAACAAAGCCCCATCGTAGGTGCTGCAAGGAGAAAAAAGAGAAGCAGAAACCTGACAATTATTTACAGTGAATGCACGTCTCATTGAACTTGTATTGTGGCACCTACCTACTAAAAGAGAAGCTGTGAGCAGTTTAGGATCATAAGGGCTTTTCCCTCGGCCATTTTCAAAATATGAATCTTCCATTCTAAAAATGTTGTCCTGTGGGGTAGAAAAAAAGGAAGGAAAAGCAACATTATATAACAAAAGAACACTGAAAATAATTTGAACTAAACAGAGTGCAGTATGCGTGAATCACACTGGGTGTTGTGGTTCCAGGAAAGTCAAATTACACTAGGTGAGGATCTGGCAAAAGTGCCCACCTTCTAATCAGTATTGTGCTGAAGGCTAGTCAAAAGCACAAATGCACATGCACAGCTTGTGTCTCATCTATTCCACTTCACTATAATTTCATTATATTTCATTACATTTCATTAAACTTTCATTAAATTCTTTTTGCTTTCACTGAGAATATAACTGAGTAATAGTAACTGATGAAGCTGGAATTTGAAGCTCTTTTCTGAAAGGAGATAAAACCTGTTTTTCACTGACTATACTTTTCTGAAATATCTTGCAAGTGTAGATTAGTACATAATACAATGCTAAATTCTGTTTTTCCTAACCTGAATATTTACTGACTTACTGTTTCATGTATCCTCAAATTTAATTTTAACTTCATCACAAGAGCTTTTTTTTTTATTAATATTTTTCAGTAATATGCAACAAAACTTTTAAATATACAAGCTGAGGGCAAAGCATATGGGAATATAAATCAAGATTAAAAAGGGCCTCAGTCAACACTAAGTCAAATTAAGGTCAGTAAATCCAAAGCAATGGGATTTTCAGTACATTTAATTACTTTAATTTTAACTGGTGGACCAAATCTGCCAATCAATTTGAATACTGTCTTTATCTTATGTTTTGCACTGAGGGTAAAAGCAGAATAGATGCTTTTTGCGCAGTAGACTTCTACATTCACAGAAGACTTGTGAAGACCACACTGAAAACTAAAATTTCCATTTCCCACCTGCACTGTGGTTAATTTGCATTGCATTGTGTTAATTTACACTGACGCTGTATTAAGTCAAGGACCTCCCAAGCTGGAACAAGCTCTATCCCCCAACAGTTTCTCTCGTTATTTAGGCCTCTGCACACAATTCTCTGTTGCTTTTAGCTGAAAGTTCTCTATGAGGTACATGCTGGAGGACTTCCTGTAACCAATATTTGCAGGACCAAGTAGCTTGGGCTGTAATAACAACCACAGCTTGATATAGCCTCCTTTTTTCATATTGACTGATCAGGTATCACTCATCTGTTTTAGGAAAATAAACAAAAAAATAACTTCAGAATATGTCTAATGTATGTATTGACAGTACAAAGCAACTAAGAAGATGATACAGTTATTTTTTTCCTATTTATTTCATAACAAATCAGCTCTTTACCTTGATTCTCAAGTCCCTACAGCACTTACTGCTTTCACAGACTAAGAAATCACCCCTTTCTTATTCTTGTCATCCCTTTCCAAAGACAGAATCAGAGAGGCTGGAAGGGCTCTCTGGATATTGTTAAGTCCAGAAGGACTTGAAAGAAGACTGTTGTCAACACTGGGTATGGTCAGTTTTGGTTTTGTCTTGTCAAGTCATGAAACCCTCAAGGAACGGAAACTCAATAACTTGTCTGGGCAACTTCCACTGTCCTCTTAGTGAAGCTTTTTTTTTTTTCTAAACTGAACTTTCTGAGAAAGAACTTATGGTTTTGGTCCTTACTATATCATCTCCCATGATGGCAAAGAGTGTGGGTTTTTCGTTTTTGTAACTACCCTTCAGGCAGTTACAGGTAATTCCTGAGCTGTCCCTTCAGCTTCACTTCTCCAGACTTAGTCTGAGGCTAGAACTTCATGAAAGCTACATTAGCATGTAAATTCCAGTCTTACATTGTTTTGTACATGCAAGTAAAATCTCAAAATTGTGCACAATACTTTCAACCTCAAGGGTAACGCTCCGGTGCTCAGTGCTGGAGACTTGGCACTCCACACTGCTGTGGAGGATGCAAAAAAATATCAACAACACGAATTTTATCCAGCAATTGCTTTGGTAATGTTTATTTAATGTGAAGATCGTTCAGACAAATAGCTGATGTCCTTCTCACGAGAAGTGAATTGAAGGATTTGGAAGCAGCGCTTTCCCTGGCACTCTGCCTTCCCCATCCTGCTCATCCATACTGAATCCAGGCATGGTCCAGGCCAGTGATCAAACATACTTCCAAATGGTATTATTTTAAACCTATTGAGTCCATGATTCCGTGAGTCACAGGCTATAATTTTTATTACAAGCTTGTTTAATTACATCATGCAAGCACTGTGTGAGTGTATTACGTATTTTCAAAGGAACATCAGAAAGTTTTTACATTTCACTCCATTTACTGGAGAAAAAGGTGAAAGGAAAATGAACTGTTAGCATGATAGTCTATCTGGAGGGGCTTACTGCACTGACAGATAAAAATTTGGACCCAACTTCGTGAAGTTTGAACCCAGAATTCAAGTTCAATCTCCTAAGGCATGTTCTTGTAGATGTAGTCGGCCTGATTATGTTTATACGGTCATCCTGTATCTGTAATATCTTGCATAGTATTAAATCTTTCTTTCACCTTCCCTTTCTTTCTATTTCTTAATAGTCCAGACACATTCCTTGCTTTTATCTAGAAATGAATAAATAATGAAAAAAACCTGTTTTTGAAAGTCTGCTGTATCTAGATCTTACACAATTAATAAAAGCAGTAAATTGAGGAGAATGCTAGACCTCATCTAAATAATAGAAAATGGCACTAATGCTACAAGCCATTAATGAAAAATATTATTATCAATCTATGTTTTCTTGGGATTTCTTATTAGTAGATGACAATTGCCCAACCAGTACACCAATGGATATTTGATAAGGCTATAAAGTCGGTGGCATGACAGTTAAAGCAGAATATATTCCCAAAATATTCCCATGTGTCATTATAAGACAAATAGGAAACAGATGTGGAAAGTGATTTGGTGTATGAAGAATCTGATTTTTGACTGTTTTCTTCTGGTTTATGTCACTGTAACTCTACTGATATTGGTGTGTAGCAGGCAAGAAAGGTGGAGAACTGGGTCAGCATAAGTCAGAGATGATCTACCCTTCTCTTTGTGTTTGTGGAATAAAACATTTGAAATAAGAGGCATGACAGGGAAATCCCACAGTGTTTTCATATTTCAGTTAAAATGCAATGTAGAGACATGTACTGTAAAAGTTTCCAAATGTATGGGTGACTAATAATGACAATAAATACATCACTGTTAAGTGCCAAATAAATGTATCACAGTTAGTCTGAGGCCCCAAGGAGTTTTGATAAGCACGCTGTAGGAAGTCTAATCTGTCACAAATAGGGCAACTTGCCCAAGTATCTTTTTGGATGATGAAGTCAAACTACTTCTACCTACAAACCAACAATAAATACAAGCAACAAAGGAATAAACTCTTTTCTATGTACTTCTCCACCCCCATTTTAAAAGCCTAGGAAGCAATGTGACTAATCACTAGTCTGTGACATTTGCACCCAAATTCTGCTCTGAGGTGCCGTAACAGCAAGAGAGGAGATGAGAAACCAGTGTCAGTATTTGAGGGTAAAATTTCATCTCTTCATTTATTAAAAAAAGGTGTGCTTGATCATTTTCTGGAGAGTTAGCCTCTGCATCAGGCTGGAAACTCAGGCTAAACTCCTGGTGTTATAAATCCTGTCCACGTAGATTACACCTGAAAGCCCGTGTGCAGGCAGCAGAGAGAGTGAGGGCTGCTCCTGGGTAATGACTCAGCACCAAACCGGTCTGCCGGGAGATAGCAAAGACCAAGGATTTGCTTGCAGACTTATGCGGGCTTTGGACTGTTGAGCTTGGCCTTCTTTGGCACAATACAGACAAGAGCTTTTATCTAAAAATTTTTTGTTCTCAGAAAAAATTCTGATCAGTTTATAATCTTTCTGCCTCTTGGGTTTTGCGGTTAATTGAATGCAAAGAATGATAGCGCAATGAGTCAGCAAATACCTTAGCCATAAACTGCAAGAAAAATCGTGTATTCACCAAACGCTCACTGTTTCAAAGTTTTGTGAGGGCTATTATAAAAACAAAGACAGCAATTCACGACAAAGCAAGTTTGCCAGGCTGGATTAAATTCTCTAGAAATGCAAAAAGAAAAGAAGATTTTCAAAGAAAGGTCTTTGTAACTCAACAATTAGTCCAATTTATTGTCCAAAACCCTTTAGTTGCGTTGGCAGCCCAAAAGGACATTACTGTACTTCAAACCTTTTTCAGGATCCTTGTAGTTTTAGCTAGGCTTTCAGGCCTTGCTGTAGCACGTTTTATTTAGTTTGTGCTGGGTTTAGGTTTATATCTCATTGATGCTTCTCTACAATCCATAATACGGAATCCTACTGAAAATGAGATTGTTTAGGTTTTGAAATTCCACAAATTCATAATGACAACAACTGACTGCTGGCTCATGGTATGGCACGAATTATTTCACCTAGTAAATGCCTTGTGTGGTTGGAGACTATGCTTCCGGCTCCCTAAAACACATGTTTTCCTGTAGCATGTAGAGAGATAGTTGGCAAGACTCAGGCAGAAAGAAGTACATTTCAGTCCTGGAAAAGTAACATAAAAGTTATTCTTTAGCCCGATGATCTGCCATTTCAAGGCTCCAGAGGTTTGCTTTCAAATGGCTGAAATACAGCTGAAATAATGCTCCGTATCATGATACTGAGTGGTGACAAGACATTGCTGTTTGACAAGATTTATTTTATATCTTACTATTGAACAGCTTCAGTCAGGCCAGTGTACCAATGTACTATAATATTATATATACATATAAATATATATATACACCAACTGTATACATATATATGTATATATACCCAGTATGATAATTTTATGCCATTTTTGTATCTTTGTCAGCAGCTAGACCACCCAGAACTGTCTCAGCAAGGACAAGAAAAAGGAAAGCATACATTAGTTGGGTTTGGTATAAAATAAAATAACAAACTAAACTAAACTAAACTAAACTAAACTAAACTAAACTAAACTAAACTAAACTAAACTAAACTAAAACTAATAAAAACATCTTTCCTAGTTTAGTACTATTTCTGGTTTCTGAGAAAACATGTGGCCAGTGAGGAAAATCTAACCTACCAGAATTTACAGCACTAACTACTGAGTTTAAGGGTGATTCTTTTTCCTGAAACTTTTCTGGCAATTCACACAGAAACCATCCCCCAATTGCACAGCCTAATGCAGCAAAACCACTGCTGGTCATTAACGCATCAGTGCTGGTCAATAATGAATCAATGCAGGGCAAGCAAATGATCTGAAGAGGCTGTGTTGATGGAGTGTGTACAGCTACTGAGAAGGTATTACTGGTTTAAATTATAAGAAATAGAAGATGTAGAAGGGTTTGACAGCAGTGATGCTCCCCAGCTGCTCTAATGCAATTGAAGGAACTCATATCCTTACTCTTGTAACCCCCAAACCACAAATAGAAAGGAGTATGTCTCCAGGGTATCTTCCAGGGGCTAACTGATCTCCACAACAAGCTGCCAAACAATAACATGGGATGGTGCAGAAACATTCAAGATGCCAAGAGCCTTAGGAACTATCACATCCTTTGTTTAATAAAAAAAGTAGAGTTGGCCACAGCTGTGATCATTATTGATGTTAACATTTCCCTTGCTGTTTTCACAGACTCTGCTGTGTTACCATGAAGCGTTTCATAAGAGAAATAGATTAAAGTGAAAAGAAAAAAAAAAAAAAAGAAAAAACAAACCACTCCAAAGGACTGCCAGAGTGGAGTGCCTGGAGTATGACAAGGCATCAAGAAGGGGTATCCATTTGGAGGACTTTAAAGGCAATGGCAATGTCTCTTAACAGAGTCAGAAGTTGCTGGCACCGAAATACTGTGTTCTTCAGTGTTGGTAAGAATAAAAGGGAAAGTCCCACTTCCCATTTAGAGAAAAACTTTCAGACTTGTTAAGGCTTGGATTTATCCCCTCTACACAGAGTCATTAATTGGGGTGGCTAAATTTGCTGCCCTAGTCATAGTCAGCAGAAAGCAGCAGGTTCCTCTGAGTGACGAGTCAGAGCAACTCAGAACTGCAGCTCCCAAGGGCAAGATCTCTCTTCACTGACCACAGAGGAAGCTTCATGCGAATTCAGGTCTGAGCTGAGTCTTTCTGAAATGAACACTGCTGAGGCAGCTGATTGGAGCCACCTGACTTTGAAAACAGACGTTGATGGTTTTGCTGTTTGATTTTTTTTCATTTTTTTTTTCTCCCCTCCAATATATTAATTGCATTGAATTTTTGATTTTCCTCTTGCCCAATGCAACTTTCTGTGCACACATTTTATGACTATATCGAGGATATTTCACAGTCTTTTAAGTACATTTCACTCCATGAGAAATGATTTATTTATGAATTCTGTTACTTTTCAAGAATAATTTTAAATGGAACAACTGTGCAGGATATGGCTATGTTGTTATTGTTATTATATTTCCTATTTCACACTTAATCTATTGAGTCATGAAAACTGTTAAATATGAGGACTTTGGTTTCAGGTTTGGGAATCATGCTGTTATGGAGCTTTTAATAAGAAACGTTTATTAAAGTCATCCCCATGGAATGTTTTATTTTTAAAAAAGTGCAAGTGCAAATAAATATAATGTGAGAAATTAGGCAAAAAATACAAATATTAAAACAAATGTAAATGTTGCAGCAAGTGGTAGCCATTGGGGAAATAGGTGAAAAGTGATTGAAGCAATAATGCAACTGTTTTAAATCATTAATTATTAAAAAAAAAAAAAAAAAAAAAAAAAAAAAAAAAAAAAAAATTTTAGTATTCAGGCCCCATATGCTATATGGTTTTTACCTGCACACATTTGGGGGATACTGAGCTGTGCAACACCTTTATTATGGCTTTTTTCCCAACTTGAGGCTTAGCTGAATTTAGTTATCGGAAACCAGTTTTAAAACCCTGTGGGAAATCCCTCCAAGTGACAGATCTTTAGTAAAATGCTGTGCCTAAGGAAAGGTCTTCAGCTTCTATATGAGGACCTGGTACTGTTACTCTCGGGCTGTTGTGCTGTGCTAAGGAGGATGGAGAAAAAACTTTATTGAAAAGCATTTACCTGCAAAACTGATCATGAGATCCTAAGAAGACCTGCCCATCTCTCTGTACCTGCCCTCAGGCAGTTGCCCTGCTTCAAGATCACTGCAAGACCTCTCAAACAGTCTCTGTATTAATCTGTGTCCTTTTTTCCAGACCCAGGAAATACTCTTTCCACTGAGCCATTCTACTTGTAGATATTCACTGAAATTTTGATACCTAAAAATCTTATTTTTAACGTTGATATAAAAGAGCTGCTGAGATAACACCCAGCTCCATGCTTCATTCTGTAGATTAAAGAATACAGAACAGAGCTCTTGATTTCTATTTCTCCTTTTATCCCAATATGTCACTCCTGCTGGAAAGTTTTCCTGGCTTATGATGTTCAGAAGATGACTTAAGATGCAGTAGACAGCTCTGGTAAGCACAAGTTTTGAAAACCTGTCTTGCTAAACTAAGGTGATTTTGGACCACTTAACCCCCTCAATAGCTCTCTTGCACTCAAATATCAAAAGTCCCACATTTTTCTGCTTCTGAAATTAAATGAATTAATATTTATTGTTACCATAAACCTTCGCAAAAAAATAGGAAATGTTTCCTATCTATCTATCTATCTATCTATCTATCTATCTATCTATCTATCTATCTATCTATCTACATAGATTTAATGAATTTAATGAAAGGGAAACAGAGCCAAATGGGCTGTTCAGGAACAGCTGGTTCAATCTATTCATTATTCCAAGTTTCTGATCTGTAAGTGCTTCTGCTTCTGATTGGAAGACAAACCAAGTGTCAATGTCGAGAAGTGAAGACTTGTTCACACCTGAACATACTAGTTTGCATACTAATATTGGTATTTATATGAAGGAAAGCGTCTTTCAAATAACTGTGCAACATATGTAAATAAAGGAAGGGCAGGCACAGTCAAACTGAGCAGCTGTTCAAAAAGAAGTATATGTTTGTGAACTTGGTTTTGCAATATTTCACAGGCTAAAGACTTACCTGACATTCTTCAAACAGTTTTTGGGGAATTTTTGTGTTAGTTTTTTAAATGATGTCACATACCTATTTGTACCAATTTTAAAGCATTGCCTAAATTTATATTTTGGGTAAAATATTGTTCTGGTTCTGAATAATACAAATATATGAGCAGACATGAAAAAAATCAAAAAATTTCATTATAGTGTCATTATACTACCTATCCCTTTAGAAAAAAACCTGCAAATATAGAGTGATCAGAAAAACAAACCCAAACCAAACCAAACACAGTTAACATGAATGACATGTTAACCTTGAGTGATTAGTGAAGACACCAAAAACGTCATCCCAGTGGCATATCAGGCACTAGATACCATCAAGGATATTGAACGATTCTCAGAGGACACTGAGAATTAGAATGCCTTTGTATTGCAACTTTCTGGGTTGTCAAGTGTAATACATCACCTAAGATCACCGTCTGGCTCATAGAGGATGACCTCTGGAAATATAACCACCATACAATGAGTGTCTGTTCTAGTCAAGTTATTAAGTGGTCTGCATATGTAAGCAATAAGATATACAAACCTAAAACCAGTACACATAACTGAACTGCATAACCTAAAAGTTTCGATTCTTTAAGTGTTCTTATTCTTACCCCCAACATATTTTCCATTAAAACCATTTGGAACAGATTCTAATTGCTTTAGCAGATTGTCCTATTATGTGAAATAAATTATTGGGCCATACACTATTACACGATTGTACTAGTTTTCTATGGCTATTTTTAGCATTCAAGACCACTGCTTTCCCCCTTTGTCTTCTGGATTTCCTGTATGTTATTAGACTGTGGTGAGGTCAGGCATCAGAGGAAATAACAGCAGAGCTAAGTCCTAGACCCAATGTTTTATGAATTACTGAGCATCAGTGATGTAATGGCAATAAATCTAACCCAGTCTCAGTCTTGTGTCCTGTTGTAAATAAATGAAGTTAGCAAAGGTGTTATTTTATTCAAGAGCCTTCCTGATGAGAACGAAAATGTTTCCCCCAGGGGATTGTTTGTAAAATTGCTTCTGTAATTAGCGTGCTGTTTAACAAGAGAAAGGTTCTCCAGTTTTCCTGGGGAACTTTCATGTCTGAGTCCAGGGTATCTTATTTACAACACAAAAACGACTGCAAATTGGGGAAGCAACATATAGAAAGGATTTAGTCAAGTGGAGTTAACATATAAGCATATGGCCAAGATTTTCTAATTTCCCAAGCGATTTTGCATGCTTCTGAGTTGGGCATCCAATTTGAGACTTGCTCAAGGGCTCTGATTTTCACCAAATACCTTCTTGGGCAATTTAAAATTCTGATACTTGAAACTGTTAATCACTTCTGAAAATTGAGGCATTGCTTTGCTTTTTAATTATTTGGGAAAAATCTCTAATATGAGCACACATCCTGACTAATATCTTCCAAAATCTAACTCTAAATGAGTGACACAATAAGGAGCAAGCCTCGAAACATATTAAAAACTCTTTTCCCTATAAAAAGACCTGCTGAGCATGCTTTCAGACAATTTGTGCAAGTAATGAAGAAGGGACAGTGAATTACACCCATAGCAACTACTGTAACAACTATTATGCTTTGGTTTTTGTCTCTGATACTGCAATCTATCTGCCACATTTCACTCAGAGAAGCCTTTAAAGTGTCAGGTCTAGCCCCGTGATTGATACATATTCAGATTTTTAAAAACCATAAACAAGGTCTGGAATACAGAAGCTGAAATTGTCGCCCTTTGGACAATTTTTCTTTTCCTGAGGTAAAGCTTAGATTTGAAATCTCTCCAATAAGCACTTCTTTTTTACCTTTGTTCCCTCCACTTGTTTTCAGTGTGACATGACCCAGCCCTTCTGCAGCCTCGTTTTATTTTTCTTCATTAACAAAAAATAATATCCTCAACATGTTAATAACTGGTATTGTGTTAGAGAATAACACATTTGAAAATCTAGCTTCTATTGTGCACATGAAGACATAACTAAGAGCAGACATAATTATAACCTCTCTCTGTGACAAGTTGCAATTATTCCTCATGGCACTGTGTTTAAGAGCAATGCATTTCTCATACAAGTTGGGGTTTTTTATTTAAAAAGTCAAGAATGTTTGATATTCTTTTCCCAGTGCAACAAAAACTTTGCTGACACAGAAACAGATGGATTTAAGTGTTTTTTGATTCAGGGTGACTGAAGAAAATACATTAAAATTCACTCCTTTATTCATTAACTTGCTTGCTTTTCTAGCACCCAGGAATACCCAGAAGGGGAGAGAGTCAGCAACGCTCGGAATATTTAATACACTCAGCTCACATGTCTATATATGTACACTCATGAATAGGAATGTGCAGTGTCAGTGGGGCTAATCAGCACCCAACCAGATAACTCAGTTACTGATATCCATATTTTAAAGAAATGCTGACTTTCATTTAACAGAACTTTGGCTCAAAATCCTGGCTGCTTCATGTATTAAGCTCATAGTGTCGTGTAGTGTAGTACAGTATATCACAGATCAACTTTGTTGACTAAAGCAAACTGACAAACAGCAAACTCACAGTAAAGTAGTTCTCCTTAAAGTTAATTTGATTTCTGGGATAATTTTATGTAACCAACTTTAATGGAATCCAAATGATTAAGTTATTCAGCTTTTTTTGAGAAAGAAAGATGACATTTAGATTACTTCACATTTTATCACCCACCACCAGATCAGGAGTGGTTATGGTCATGAACTGGGTTAGGCAGGACCTGTCTTTGTGCTCAGCGGAGGGTTAAGGACTGTAACGGTAAACCCAACAGACTGCAACTAAGGGTGATGCCATCCCAAATGTGGTGTGATCCCCAAGACCTTTGTGCATACCTTCTCAGGCCCTGCTCTCAGAGCTTCAACATGGAGCCCAGTAAAGTCAAAGAAAGATTCCCCTCAAGTTCAGTGAACGCCAGAGGAATCTTTCTCATATCCCTTGCCATGTTTACATGTTAACTCAAGGTCATAGCAAATCCTTCCAAATGACTATGAATTAAAACAGTTGTTCTCCATCACCATCAATTTAAAAGGTTTGAACTGACGAATAGTTGACTTCTAAACTTGCATCTGCACCATCACCCTTCTGCTTTTTGTCATCATTAAAGTAATGGCAATAAACACTAAGAAGAAAAATCATGTGTGTTCTTAATCCATACTGATTACTTGTCTTAGAATATCTGGCTGAAATGCAAGCTTCATTTGCATTTATGCAGATAAATGTTAAATGTTTAACTGCACTTAGCTGTTGATCTTTGAAATACATAATTACACACAAACACATACATGCACAAACAAAAATAATAAGACCTGAAGTATTAATCATCTCACTTGCTGTGCCAAATCACCCTTTTAATTTGTTATTCATAAACAAAAGCACCTTTAGACAAGGAGCTGAGTTGTCTCCTCAGCAATGCTGTGCAATCCCAGTGAAAGACCATATAACTAAAGAAAAAAGTCAGTTTTGGAGACTACCAAGCAGGGTGAATATCAGAAGGATCCACATGTTTTTTGCATATCCACAATAGAAATGCAGTTTTTAAGTCACTGGGTTGCTTCTAAGCCATCTTGTCTTAGTTTTAAAACTGGAGTGTTTCCCTCCTGTAAATTAGCCCTGGACCCAGAAAATCTGATCCTAATTCGTAGGAAAAAAACACATGCCTTTGTATTTATTCATTAAAATCTTCCCAGACCATCTGCAAGATAATGCTGCTCAGCTTTCTATCACTTTGGATGTAAACATTTCAATGGGAGAAGGTGTTTGTGCTGTTTGAGGCACCTTCTGAACTCTGCTGAGCTTATCTTTTCTTTACAGATGAAACTTTGTTTACCTAAGATTTGAACACTGATTACAGGCCCCTGAGAAACAGGAGACGGTTTTTGAAACATTGTCAACTATAATTGGTTCCTGTCGAAATGCAAGTAAAGGAAGAACTCAGAGGTATGGCCTTGTAGGGTAAGTGACCAAACATCTGCAATGATGCTGGAGTTTTCTTGTAAGAAAAACCTCACCAGGGCTAGCAAGGTCCACTAGTCCCATACTGCACATTTAGAGTTGCACAGAAAAACAGTGGGAATGAAACACATCTTTTCCCGTTCCTTTTCTTTTGTATGCAGGGCATTAAAATTAACACTTACAAATGGAATCTGAAATATAATAGCCCAGCTGTCTTCCTGTTTCAGGAGGTGTTAGTGGTAGCAGAGAAGTCAAATTGCAGGATTGCCATTTTGTTCTCATATCAGTGACTAAGCATCTGCTCCAAAGCCCATTCAGTCTATGGCACTCTCATCTTTCAGTGGCCTCTGCATTAAGGCCCCAAAAGACCAGAAGAAGCATCACTTTTTGTATCGGTTAAAGAAACAGGAATTTTAAAACTACATTTATGCCTGAAAATGTTTTATTTGTCAATGTTAGAGATAAAATCTCGTATTACTGACTGAAGGTAGCTAGTATAAACCAGAACAACTTGTATATTTATTTGAAGGACTTTCTGGAACTTTGTGTAAAGCTGTGTTCACTGTTTCCTTCTGTATCTTTCCACAGAAAGCAATTCTAAAAACACTAGTACGGTACCTCATTTTACAGCTCAAGAACAAGATTTTAAAGTCAGAATAGCTTTTCAAAAATTTAATTTTATTTTTTATGAATGAGGTCAATGCCCAGTAACAGTCAAAAAAGCAAATTTGATGTTAGGAGTTTCAAGGAAAGAAAGAAAGAACAAAACCAACAGTGCCTTTGTGCCTCTATAAGTGCATAGCACTCATGTATTTTCAGTACTGCATGATTACAGTCCTCTAACTTAGAAAGCATACAGCACACTGGAAGAGATACGAAGAAACCTGTTGTCTGTTCTGAAATAAGAAACTGTTAGGTAGAAGGTTTAAAACGAAATAAAGATACGTTCCTCACATGTTACAATTGGTAGGGCATGGGATGTTGTGGTTACTTAAAAGATGTATGAGCTCAAGAAACGCCAGTACTAATTCATCAAAACCAAGTCATTGAAAAGCATTAAACACAGAGATTCCACCCCTGGTTCAGGAAATCCTTGAACAACAAGTGCTGGAGCCTGGGAGACTATATCACTAAGCACTGCTGCATGCTCGCCTCCTCATTCTCTTCCAGTGGCATCCATTATGGGCCCTTGTGAGAACCGAGATACTGGGCTAAATGAGCCTTTGGGCTGAACAGATTTGCCTGTTCTTATGAAATGAGGCAGAGAGAAATTAGGTAATTTAGCCAGGAAATCTATGCCAAAGCAAAAAGCTAATGTTCTAGTCCCTGAGCCTTGTCCAGTGCCATAAACAAAAGTATATAGTCCTGCCTCAAATCCTAGTAAAGCTAAAGGCAGCTGAGCTTACTCAGCACATGAAAAACTATGCACAATGTGCCAAGTAAAACTGGTAAGGATCACTTGTGATGGGAAGAGTGAATCAGCCGTTGTGCCCAGTCAGCCTTTAGTTTCCCTGTGATTCCCAAGGAATATCTCAGTCGGGTTCCCAATGCACGGATAAATTGCCATATGCAAAGAGCCACTTGTTTTTTATTCCCTTGAGTTTTACAAGAACCAGCAGCAGAAGCAAAAAATCCCTCTCACAGTTTTCCAACTCTATAGCAACTTAATTAGATAAACAATCATATAAACAAAAATTAAAACTAAAGAGGTCATTTAACTTACAATAAAGATCAGATAATGCATGCCTCAAAATTTCAGAGAGAGATAAGTTTGGGGTTTTTTAACCGACTTTTATGATTCATGTACAGTCAGTGGAGATTCATGTGACAGTATTATTCTAAAATGTTCCCATCACATCCAACGCTTATTAAAATAATCTAATCTGTTTAAACATATTGGAGGGAAGAAGAGCTGATATGTAATTATCTCCTTCCCTAAATTGTTCTTTGGTTTCAGGGTTCAAAGATCCACCCAGTTTTTGTGTTAATAGACAGCACTGATGTCACTGGGAGAAACAGAATGGAAGATAGAGGTGCAGGCTGAATTTGAAGATAAATTGAATAAAAACATTAGAAACCACTGGATAAGAAAAGCAAACAAACATCCAACAAGTCCACCTCTGGTTTCATAACTCTTTCTTGTCTCTTGATGTATCATAATATCCTTCCTTTCCCTTTTTAATCATGCAAACTTACAGTTGTCTTTTAAAACATTTTTAGATTCAACTTCAAGTGCCTCACTTGATACCATATGTCACACATTTCCTCTTCTTTTTGCGAAATGGCTTCAGATAAAACAGTTTAACCTTATTTTTCTGCTGTCTGGATTTTGTCTCTTGGTATTCAGAAGCTTCTTTCTATCTTAAATGTCATTCATTTTAAGTCGTTTTGTCAAATTTTGGTCACAGGTTTTAAATTCTGCACTGTTAATCTTCTTAACTAATATAAGAAGTTAAAAACTCATTTATTACAAATTGTACCATGATGAGGATGTGTGCCTACACAGAGCAGCTAAAGGGCAGTAGAAGATTACTGGTAGAAAATTAGTAAGATGCAAATAGAAAATGAAGTGACAGTAACAGGATGTAAAATAGACCAGACTTGCTCTAGCTTATGATGTCCAGATGCTTTTTTCTTTCTGCTGTACTCCTACCTTTCTACCACCTCTACCTTGCCATCACATTAGGTTTTAGCCATTTACATAATTTTCAGACCTACTGTCTTAGATTACAATGTCTAAGGAAGAACACCAAATGTTGCTAGTAGACTCACATGTCAAGAGTGTGAACATTAAAATCTAAATTTAACAGCATACCTAAATTCATGGGTTTTTTTTCTGAAGGCTGGTGTTGATTGGTTTATGCTGGATAATAATTTGCCTCAAATCCTGTACACTTAAATTGTATCTGAAATTTCATTCTGCTTCCTGAGTTCCTTTGTTGTATTCAATTTGTATAATTTTATTCTTTCTAGTTCAGAGAAATGTAAATCGATATCCAGGAACTTTTCTGAAATGCATTGCTTCTGAATGAGTGCCTTATTTTATTTTATTGTTGTTATTTCATGGTCATGAACATCCCAGACAATATGATAGCTGAGAAAGCTAAGCACTGTTTCTGAAGATGCATCATTCTCTCCATTGACCAAGGATAAGGCTGGATAACTGTAACAACTGACTGTTTCAGGTGATTTAAATCAAGTAAAGTAACTTCTACCCTCTGAAATTAGGCTGTATTCTAAGTCTAGAGGGAGTAAATTATCTAATGCCAGGAAAGAGTAAAATACTGAAAGTCTCAGATCCTCCCAACATACTTCCCTCTTGCCATCTATTAATCTTTCTCATCTTTTTTTCCTCTATTTCATGACCCAGTGTTCACTGGAACTATAAGAAATCCGAGATGTGTCTCCCTTTCCCCTTTAGAGTGTCCTGTCTATGGTGCTGCCTATAGAGCCTACGAAACTGAAATACAGTTTTGAAGCATCTAAATGCAGAAAGACTTCAGATTTGGTTTTACTTCACAGATATGAGTAATCTCCCTGAAAACAATGAAATAATTTGCTTAAGTTCCTTCTGAATGAGGTTCTGAGATTTCTTTTCATAAAAGCACTGTAATGTGAATTTAAATGCACAGGTAATTAATGTTCAAATTTGACAGATTGGCACATAAAGCCTAATCCCAGCCCTACAGAAATCAAAAAGTAGCCAGTGATCACAGTGCATCAGTGATCTGTTTTTAAAATCAACTTTAAAAACAAATATGCAGCACCCATATTCTTTCCCCTTATCCCCAATACTTCATAGAAATCTCTTGAAAAAATATTGCAATCTCTTTTTAATGCAATAATTTTAAAATGTAGCTATTGCAACTAAATTTAGAATTGTTTCATTCCTTCAGCTATGTAATAACTGGGGTAGTTATTAATGCTTATTTTTATAGCTCTTCTCATCTCACCTCTTATCAGATGGCTAGCACATTTAGAATTCTCCTTACAGCAGGCACTAACTTTCATTTCCAATCTTTATTTACCTGCTTAACATATTGGCTTCTACTGCAACATTGCTTCTGCTCTTTAGGAAGTTTTGAGGTGAATTTTGTTGCAGTTTCTCACACCTTTTTTATCAAATTTTACTCCGTATTGTCAGCCTGGAGGAATCCAAGTGATTTAGAAGTAGTAGTCCCAAAAGAGAAAAAAGCAGGTAGGGAAGCTTGAACTACTCATCAGGGTTATTTGACTACTGAAAGAAATACGCATATTGCTTTTAAGGTGGAAGATCCAAAAAAGACATTTTTCTAGAACATAAGTTTGAAAAATGAGAATAAAACCCCACTTATACTATGAGGTAGTAGTATACCGTGGTGTCAGTAGACACCAGTCTTGTAAATAATGAATTTGGCCTTTAGTGCACAAAATTTGATATTGACTAACATTAAAATTTTTGAAATAAGGTATGCTCATCTGAAATAAGCATTTCTTAGAAATCCTTAGAAGCACTTGAAAAGAGAGAAGTCCATTAGAAATTATTATATCTTATTATCAACAGTTCCAATGTTTATTCTGAGATATATTCAAGTTTTTGGTTTTGTTTGTTTGTTTTTTTTCTCCATTCAAGGTCTCAAGAAAGTCTGAGGAGTCATGTTTTCTTTAAAAGTCTGTTTTTATTATTTTTATACATCCTTCTATTTTCCTCAAAGAAACTTAGAGACAATTATTTTTAATGGCATTTAGATTCTTAAGCACCCCGTGGAAAATGTGACTGAAGTTACTAAGCCAAATAAGCACTGATGAATATGGTGCCTTTGATGTCTAATTTACATTCTGCTAGTTAGGTATGTAAATATGAAACTTCAAATTCAGGTAGCTAAATTTCAGAAGTAGATTAAAATTATTTTTCTGGTATCTTAAGTCCAAAACTAAAGAAAGCACTTAAATCTGTTTTTAAATATGGTCCCTGTTAAGGCATAATATGTAACCCCTATATTCTAAAATCCATAAAAGCTACTGCAAATTTGTCATTCTCCTGACTCAAGATGAGTGAAAACTAGAAAGCCACCAATGAAAAATGATTTATGCTCTAGTTTAACTGTTGCAGTAACTTAAATACTAGTTAATCCAAAGGGACATCACTTTTATCTCTTTGGGAAGTTTTAGAAGGGGTAAGTGTGGGTTTGTTTCTGACCGTACTGCTTAACTACCCAGACAAACACATAAGAAAGATGTTGTAGGTGTAAGTTGAAAAAACATCCCTGTGCTTTTATTTTTTTTCCACAAAAGGAATAATTTTTCACTTGGATTTAACTTCTCTTACTCAAATGGGTAATGTTGCTCATTAGAGTAAATCATTGCTTCATATGAGTAAGATGTCTGGCTTTTTGTAAGTAACTGAAATCTACAGCTTCTCCTACTTGCTTCTTTTATCTGCTTTAAAGTATTTCCGTATTTATTACCTTTAATACTCTATGAAATATACTGATTGTAAATATAATATCTAAGTCATTAAGTGTTATCTAGCTACTTGTTGCAATGTCAGCTAAAATCGATAACTTTTTTTAAGGGTTTCTATATCATTCTTCTACAAAAAATAACAGACATTTTCCTTTATTTGCTTTTATCACTCTCTTTAAGACTTTTATTTTGTGGTTCTGGTATGTGACTGTTTTTATAATGTCAAGAAAGTACCTTGAGTTAAAAAATTTATTGTGCTATAATCTTTGTACAGAGAGATTTAGCATTTCTGTATTAACCATCCTTTACACTGTAGTCCTACTATCACCCTTCAAGGTAATTCTTTTTACAGAAGGTCATGGCTCTTCGATGTCTGTATGAAAACACATTTGGACAAAGAAATAAGAGCCAAATTTGCAAACGTACAAACGACAAGCAGAAAGGACTTGTATTCCAGCTTGCTTTCCTGCAAAATCCTTTGAAAGGCTAAACAGCCCTTTCAGTGCAAGCACTAATCTGCAGACTTGTATCACTATGTTTGAATGTAATGAGATTCCAGTAAACACATGCATTCCACATCAACACAGCAAGTTCAGTTTAAGAGCAGCTTATTTTCAGTTACTTTCAGGCAGCTAAAACCAGACCTGAAACATTATTTCCACTGAAATGAGAATGCCTGTGCAGGGATTTGCACCACTTTAGTGAGACATTCACAAGTTTTAATATGGACAAGACTTAAGTCATGCGGAGAACTCTTTGACGATCAAAACTTTTCCTGCTTTATCCAAATTTTCCATTTTTTGGCTCCCTTTTTTGATTGAGGTTAAACAAAGTCAACTTTCACCATTATTGTTCCACTTATCCACACCAATCCTTAAGAGAATAAGTCTTGTACTTATGTCTGAATAATTTATTATTATATTATGCCTGTTGGAAGAATCTTTGTGGCCTTGTTCCACATTAAATAATGCCAAATCTTTCCATGTCCTAAATTTGACACGAGTTTCACAGCTTTTTAATTAGGAATTGAAAATCATGATCCAGACTAAACTCTACTGATTTCAAGGGATTTGTTCTTCAACAAGTATTCCAGGAAAAGACCCTACGTATAGCAGCAGTAGGCTGATGAAGACTTACTCCTGCATTACTCCCACACTTGAGTAATGAAACCAGATCCCTGTTTCTTATAACAAAAGTTGATGAAATACATAAACAGAAAGGTTTGTTAAAACAGAATAAAATAAATTGTTATTCAGAAAAAGTAAATTCAGTTAAGCACCTCAACCGCCTCTAATTAAATTGAATGCGCCACCATGACTATTGTTGATATACCACCTTCATGACCACTGATGCTTAGCCAAACAGAAAATAAAACTTGGATCAAGTAAAGGGAAAAAACAACATCACTATTGCTCTGCAGCCTTCTGTTCTTTGACACATGGTTTGTATTGTAGGTGTACGCATATCCCTTATGAAACTCTCTGCAAGCTTGTAAATAAACGCTGGCTACAGAGAGCAATGTTGATTTACACAAATGGCAAAATGCTTTCAGGTTTCATGTTCGTTCCATACTTCAAACAACCTGGAAGTATAGGATGAAATGATTAGAGAGTTACTGCTTTGAAAAAGTAATCAATGCCATTTGTTTTCTGATTACACGTTTACTGGTTCAAAATTTAAAAAGAAATAGATCATACCGCAGGGCAAAATAACTCATTGGAAGACAGTCTTCCTCTCTTAGACTTTTTTTTTTTTTAATCCCCCTTCAAAAGCTGTTTCCAGATTTGGAATCATGTTGGATTGATCAGCTTGTGTGCTTTTACTGTGCCCAAGAAATAAAAATCTGTATTATCTGAGAAGCTGCAGCACAGAACACTGACAAATTCTTTGAGAATCCTGGTATTAAGACTTTTTTTCTATTTCTTTACACTTAACATGTTATAACTTTGTGTAGGCTTGGCCCTTATGTATATAGAGGGTTTTTGAAGGGCATCTAAAGATTATTCAGTGGACAGATAGTTCTGTCACTGCTATTAAGCTTGTCTGGGGATTTTTTTTTGGCCCAGAGACATGGGATCATTTTCACATGACAATGACTGAAGCTTCATCTTTCAAGAAATCTGAATTGCAGAGAGCAAAACCAATTAAGGCCGAACCACCTGGCTTCAGCAGAAGCCTGAGGACTGGAGAAGAACCCGTAACATTGGTGTCATCCTCAATCAAAATGTGCAGCAGCTTTGCATATCACCGATAGGATGGTGCCATCACTGCTAATTATCTCACTGGCATAAAAACACATATCATAGCATGAACAAGGCAGATTTGTATCAAGAATTCTTCATCTTTCCTTTTCCTTTGCCAATACTTTCCTAGCTGTGTTGTGAGCAAAGATTTCTGAAGCATGAGACAGACTTTTTTCTCTTCTGTTTTGTCAAAAGACATGATCAGGCAAAGCATTTAAATAAGGGTAAACTTAAGGTATGTGAATAATGTCATTGCCTGGAGCAAGGCCAATGTTTCAAGAGGACAGCAGAGAGATGAACTTTACACCTTCTTGCTTACACATCAAAAGGTCTCAGATGAATCATCTATTTATCCAGTGGATTGTTTCGCTTTAAACAAAGAAAAAGAGCAGAATATACTGTGTATTTGTCACTGCCAGTTTGCATAATGCTAGGAAATTATTTTTTAAGTCAAGATCTATGAAATGAGATTTCAATCAAGCACAGAAATTATGGGGAAAAAAAAAAAAATCTCTCATTTCTGTAGTGCTCTGCTCTGTCACTGGTGTTGCCCATATCATAGTCCTACTTGAACGGGTGATGAGAAATGTTTATATCCGGATCAAGCCTCTTGCTCAAATTTCCTGGTGTGGTTTATATTAAATACAGAAGGCAGCAGCAAGCTAGTAATCCCTGAAAGCATCCTTCTGATGAGTCAGACTGAGCTGTTAGCAAAACTCTAGTAACTTGTTACCAGGCATTTAACTCCATGTAGCGCAGAGGTGTGAAAAGAATCAAGTGAATTTTAATACGTCATCCTAGCGGTGCTACTCGAGCTTTGCACTCATGCAGCACATGGAATGCGACCATGATAATTTTGACATTTCAGTTCTCTTCAGCAATTTTGTCACTGTTCTTATTAATCCAATATCATAAGAATTATTTCACATAGAACAACAGCCAAGATTGTTTTATGTTTAAAAACAAATGGGCATATCTTCAAGTCCTCAAATTTCTGCCACCAATCACATTTATATGCTAGATATTCTGCACATAAAATAGATTACTACAAGGCTGATATTTAATTTGCTTAATTAATTTCATTGTGAAGGCATGTTTGAAGCCACATTACTGAAAGATTCCTCCAAGGTAACCATTTAACAGCTAAGTACCCTTTAATTACTTTGCTGTAATGATACACATCTAAGACAGATATTGTTATACTGTGACATCTGAGCACTTTAACCTAAAGGTAGTTATTAGCACTCCCATGCAAGATTCATTATGGATCATATTTCATTAATGGAGAGTATTGTGTTCTCATCTGATTATGTACTTGCGAACGTTTATTAACATATTTTCCTGAGTGTCCCCATGTCGCAACTCAGAGAATTTCATAAATCAGGTAACATTTCTTAACTAAAATATATGCAGCCATACAAAACAAAAGTTGTATGACAGCTCTTCTGGAACTTTTTGCTACATACGCTAAATAGGAAAAGAGTTGCTTAGGGCCGGACAGTGTATATAATTATGATTAACCAAGCAATACTTGAAAATGAAAGAATTAAAATGCAAACCAATGCTGTACTGCAAGAATCACTACTTGTGATTTATATCACTACATGTGAGAAGACAGTCCAAACTTGCAGATGACTGCAAATGTACACAAATCAGAATAGATTAGATGACATAGCATGTCACCGTCAATTCTAATAGGCATGAATTCATCATGATACATTTATTCATTCTGCACAATACCTCTTTTTATCTAAGTTTTCCAGTGGTGACTGGTTTTTCATCCAATGTGTTTCACACATTCTTTTCTGACTCACTGAGCTAAAGAAAAAACACATATTTTTTTAAATAAAGTTTCCTTCTGGGAATAAATAAAAATAACCATATGTGAATTGTCTACAGCAAATAATACAGAAGCTGAAGAGAAAGAAAAGAGAAGGTATTAGCTCATCTCTCCTTGAGTTCCCAAGTAATGGTGGAAAGTTACCCACCCTTTTCCAATGAAATGAGTTACTTAAGAAATAACTAATTTACTCAAAGTCCACAGAGGCATGAACGAGTCAGAGGCATGTGTTTCATCTGAGTCAGGTCATAGTCACTAAATTATTTGTCTTACATAAACGACGAAGAGGTGATGGAAGGAACAGAAGGGCACAGTACATTTCTCTCACAGGAATGGTATTTGAGGGAAGATAGAGAGTTTCTGTACGTTTTATGCTCAGGAGCTCAAAGAGGAGCCAGCACATTTCCAAACAGACTTATTGAGTGTCACAAACAGAAAGCAAGTTGTTACAAACTATGTAAGCTAGAACTGAGGATGAATGGAAGAGTAAATAATCTTTTTTTTTTTTTTTTTTTTTTCCCCAGCTGACTTCAAGTGGTTTTATTCTTAGCTTTCGAGGACAGAAAGAGTTGCTGTGATCACTTAGTCTGATTGACAGCATCACACAAGCAGTAGGCATATGGGACAAGCACAAATATTTAAAACACTGCCTGTTTCAGTACTATTCTTAATCTCCCCCAGTCTTTCAGCAGTAAATTGATAAACTCTTAATGGCAAAAGATACAGGGACTAATGTGTAAGTAAGATAATTATTGATGCTTACGCACTGCTTTAATGTCTGTTATTTTTATGTAAGTTTATGCAGTCCCATGCTCCTTCCATGCACAAAATACAATCTCAGTCTAAGTCATGACCCATTCTTTAAACTGGATTTTCTTCCTGCTGACAGGTATTATTGCAAAAATCAAGTATACCTTGTTGTACTGGGTCTCTATTCACATAAAATTATTGTTTAAAGAATCAAAGCATCAATATTTAGCATTATTTTCTTACTGAACTATGGAATAGTGGAATTTTATGCTTTGAACAAACTTAGAAACAAATTTGAGACACTGTATAACACAGGGCAGAGAGGACTCAGTTTCAAAATATTGGAAAGGCAAGGAGGCATCTGGAAAGTATTATGAAAGCTTTTTCACATTAATATGAGTCTGTACATAAAATGGGGATGCTCAAGATAGCAGACGAGCAATTATTTCCTGTTCCACCAGGCAACTGCTGGAAATACCTATGTACTGCTGTTTACTCACAGAAATAGTAGCTTCACCTGCAGTTGCTCTGCTTTTTATCAAAGGAGAAATAAGATTTAATCATTGTGGAGAAGCCAGTTTTGTCATGCCAAATGCAGCTGTTGATGAAAGAAAGAGATCTATAAGGAGCTTGGAAGCACACCAAGGAGGCCTCCCACTGTGGAAAGTGACTTTTCTTTCCTGAATCTGTTTGAAAGATTGCTTTTAAATCCATGAGTGTACTAATCTTTCCTTTGGGGAAATGCCCCTTTTTCTGGGAATTCTGAATGAGTGTGACTCTTGTGGCCAGAAGCAACATCAGGAGGAGATTTTGAGGAGAAACTCAGGCATGAGCCTCTCCATCACGGCTGCGCAGCCTGCACCACGGCCGCACACGGCTTCCCTGGGACTAAACACGGGCCAGTCACCGTGCCGATGTACCATGAAGCTCACACATTGTGAACATACAGAAACTATGAATATTAGGTTGGTCTGAAAGCATGAAGATAGGCAGTATTTTCAGGCTCGCATGTAGCTTGCAAGAGTTAAATATATCCTACAGCCTTTAAAAATCAGGCCTGAAAGGCACTGCACAACACAGCAGCTTTCATAAAATTTTAGACAAAGACCAGTGAAGTTAGCTAACATCAGTAGGCTCTTGGTTAGGTCCTCATGTCTGACTATTTAATATAACTGGTTGCTTTGCTATTCTGTGTTACACAGCCTCGTGGCCTGTATGTGGAGCATCACCCACAGCTAAAACCTGCTGTGCCGTGACCTTGGGTGTTTAAAGACTATTTGACAAGATGTTTGTACTGAGTTGCAAATGCAATGCAGTCACTTCCTGCAGCAGCAGAAATCACACTTAAAATGTGATTCTTCTTCATGAGGTCAGCCCCTGTCAACTGGATTTTTGTGACATGGATCCCACAATGAACAATGTTGCTTTGATGCTGATCTATCCAAATCTGAGTTTAGTAACTCCTTATTTCAGTTTTGCTTCCTCCTGCACCTCTAAATCAAGAAATAATTCTATTTATAAGTCATTTCCTCAATTAAATCAGTCTATAGTATAGGCCAGCTTTCCACTGTTTTTATTACATTGGCTTCCCAACAGATGGTGGTTTGTTATTTTATTTTTTTCTTCCCCTTGTTGGTTGAGAGATCAAAGGATTTAGCCATACTTGTCTTTTGTTTTGGGAGGTGTGTGGATGAAATTTTGCATATGTTGCATGGCTGTGAAGTTAGGTTAATGTTTTCAATTGTTACTCCAAAAAGAGGCAAATGCTGAACTTCTGTCTACTAGCAATAGTATGGGCTCTGTTGATGAATGAACATAATATTCCCACACAGAAAATTGCATCAGCATCTTAATATGATTGACATCTCTCTTAAAAGTACAATCTAAGTCTGTAATGAATTAGGAAAACTGTATTATCTCATGGTAGAGTAAGGTAATCATGTGGCAGTGGGAATATTTACACTGTGGAAATAAATAATTCATCATAACATCTTTTAATTGATAGGAGAAATAATGAACTTGCAAATGCAAACACTGGGTGTATTTTCAGCTCTTCTGATAGCCATTGCTAAAATTAATTTTCTGAAAGCAGTCACTAAACTCTGAGTCATCACTCTAACAACGCTGAAAAATAATGTTTTTTCTGTGACTATACAAATAAAGAGTGAACCTCTGTCTTAGCTATGCCAGTATAAGTCATAGAGAACTCCACTGAAGACAACTAGTACTAGAAAAAAACACTCCACATTTTTAAAAAAAGAAATTAAACCCAGATCCCGAGTGTCTTTAACTCGACTCACTCATTATCTGAACATATTCAAAGTTACCCATGGTTTTATGACATGGATGTACAAGGGAGACATTGCATGTGGTGTAAGTGAAGATCCACTCAGTGGTTCTGCATGTGTGTGTGTGTGTGTACACTCCACTCTGACAATTTACTTTCATGGAGGTCTCTTTCTATCTCGCTCTTTTTTTCTCTCCTCCAGCAGCATAACAAAAGTTTTCCCACAGTTCCGAGACTCATTTCTTTGAATCTAATGAATATGTTGACTGGCTTCAGTTTCTTATTCATGGAAGTCATTCAGCTGTGGCATACTGTATACAGTTCTCCACTGTAATCAACCAGAATTTCTCAGCCACAGAAGGCGAAAGCCATGTACGGTAAGGGAACAATGGTCTTCTCAGTTATCTCAGTGGAAGCATGCTAGTGCATAGATTTCTCTCATTAGGAGGCAGGGGGTTCAGATTTGACACTATCATTCACACCGGACTCTTTTTGCACTGAGAAAATCTAAAAAAAAAAAAAATCTAAAACCAGTTACTTTGTGCAAGTTGTTTTTTTTCAGCAGTGGAGGAGAATATGCAGGTTCTTGCTACTATCAAGCTTCATTTGTGTCACTGCATGTCTCTAGTGACCAGACCAGATCAACGGAAACACCAGTGCTCTCTACAGACCGTACCCTTACCAGTTCTCTCTCATCTCAGGGAAGTTTTCAATTAAAACCAAACTGTAGACTGTGGAACATCACTTCTGGGGTGACTTTCATCTACATTTTCTTTAAAACATATTTATAAAGTAATATGCTTCTGGATTTTTTTTTTTTAATTTTTTTTTTTTTAAACTCAAGAATAAACTGGGAGGTCTGCCACAGCAATTTGGATATATTTATCAAGTCCTAAACAAAAGTGAGTTGCTGAATAGCTGAACTGGTCAGACTTGAATAATACTAGGGGTTTCATTAGTGGTTTCTGCTGTGCAACAAATGGTCCTTACGGTTGTAAATTCCATGTCTTTGTTCTGCTTCTTGTCATATCTTATACCTCCCATCTGTATGACTTACTAAAGGACCGTGCTTCCATTTTGCCTAAACCATATATGTCTGTAGATTGAGGAATAAAGGTGAAGAAATAAAATAGCCAACCGCACTGTTTTGACTTGTGATAGTTTAAAACTTGATTTAATTTCCTGCATGTAAATGTTCAACTTGTAAATCTCAGAGTGAACCTCAGACATAATTACTGACTTTCTGTCACTTTAGACATAAATAGATTCCAAATTGCTTAGGTGTAATTATGAAATATGCAAGGGCAGGACTGAATGCATTAAATGACAGTTGAAAACCTACGATGTTCACATTTCCTGTCAATGATTAAAGCATGACCCCTTTGCTAAATACCTTCCCCCCCAAATGATATTTGTACTGCATCTGAATTTTAAGATACTGAGTCAGATCCTTTGCACGCCTATGATTTGGAATAGTTCTATTCTTACAAATACACCATTACATTGGTAAATGGAAGATCCAATGGATCAGCTAGTTGTCAAATATTCAGCTGTCATAAAGGCACGTCCTTCTTAATTGGATATGTCAGGATAATGAACAGTAGCTGCAAATTTAAATTATTATACTTTTAACTGTGTGGTTTACATCAAAAGTTTAGTATGCATTATAATTTGTATTAGAAAATTGATTCTTCTCTTGTTAAAATAAAGTACTTGGAAAAAACATCTTTCAGAATTTTTCTCTTCAGTGTCTCACTTTGCTGAGGATGAAATATCCGTAGCAGCTGTGTAGACTTTCCCAGCAGTGAGGGGTAGGAAAGATGTCAGCCATTGCTGCCATGTGTGCTATTCAGTTGAGAGAAGTTTACCTCATAAATTAAACTATTCCAACAGCTAAATTATCGCATAAAGCCTAACAGTCCTACTTTGAAAGAGCTACTCTGGAAATACATTTTTATTGGAATTATATTTTGCTTGGGGATGACAGGATGAAGCTTTGAAAAATCTGAGTTTTCCTGGCTTAACTTATCTTTTGACAAAACAAGTGTTCAAAATACAGCAAAAGTCAAAAGAGATCTGCAGTGTATACAAAGACAGGCCTTCATAAATAACAACATTTAACAGTGAACCTGATTAATATCTATTTATAAAGGGGTTTATGGAGTTTTTTTTTAAAAAAATTTAAATGGAAATCAAGTTACCTCTTTAAGATGACCTTCTACTTCCGTAACTTTATCACAAGATAATGCCACACAACAAAAGGTGCCATTTGGGGCATAGCACTTGACCCATAAGAAATATGGGCTTCTGCATGACAGTGCTTAAAACAACAGGCAGAGCTTCCAACAACACACTCTGGTTTCCTTACAGAAATATTTGTTAGACCTTACCAGAACAACTGGCTCGTTTTGATTGTCTCGTGAAAAAAGGACATTTATGTTGTCTGTCCCTTCCCTGTACTCTGCTTGTAAATATTTATTGTCTTCGGGTTATTGGAAAGTTCCCACAGCATATCCCTTACCAACCAGTGTCATAGTGAATTGTGGCTTGGAAAAAGTATTATATGCTATATACAGCTACTTATAAAACTATGTACTTCCAAACTGCTAGGAAGGTTATAGCTATGCCTAGATTTATTCTTTTTAACAAGTGGAGGTAAATTGTACATGTGTGAAAAGCCTGATTTTATCAAAAGAGTTTTCACACAGGGTGGCCAAAGAGACTGGAAATCGATGTCATGTGGAGTAGCAGAAGTGATGGTCTGCAGACCCAGCAGCCTCCAGAGGAATCAAGCCCCTTTATTTTGTGATTTTGGCCACTGACCCTGTGAGATGCCTGGACAAATGTGTGCCTAACACTGACTGTCCTGTTATCTGCCATCCTCCACAGAGAAGAACATCAATACAGCAAAAACATCCAGTACCTGGGATTTCCCAGTACATCAGAAATCATTATCCTGCTTTTCATGAAACAAGGTGAAATATATCCGTCTTTAAACATCTAAGAGATGTATTCTTTTTTTCCCTTGACAAAACTACCCAGGTGAAGGAAAGAAGTGCTCTAAAAGGTAGTTACCCTGTACAGAAGCTAGAGAACTGGCTCTTCAGTTTTATTTTCATGTATTATAGTAACACGATATCTAGTGGCTTGAAAGGTTAAAGCACCTCTGAACTAATATAGGCTGTTACAATCTGTAAACTAGATCTCCCTTTATTGGCATTTCTCTGTGATTGCAGTGATGCTTAGAACTAGCATGGCACAAATAATAGTTCTATCACACAATTGTTATATCACAAATGAGAATAATCTTTTCACAGCATCCTTTCCCTTCATATTTTCTCTATATACTTAGTAAGCTTATAAATGCCATATAAAAGTATAATTAATTAGATGGAAACCAAATTAGCCTGAGATGATTCATAACTTAAAAAATCATTTGCTCAAATGTTTCACTTGAAAACCACAGGTCAGAATCTTAACTGATGTAAACTGATACAGCTCTGCTGTCTTCAATGAAGTTAGGCCAATTTATGCCACATCTGCTACTACTGAAGTCAATGATTCACCCTGAATTTTATGTTAGACAATGAAACACAACATGTTTTCTACCAACGGTAGCACTGGTCCTTCAAGTAATGTGTTCCTTCACAGTCATTCTCTTAGGGAAAAAACTGCTCTTCCATCACTGCATACATATATATAACATATACAGACATATATACAGACAAACAAAAAAGACAAGATGCATAAATGTATCAGAACAGGATATCCATTACTTAGAAAATGCACTGTAGACATCTTCTAATGTGAAGTAGAGGAGGGATAAAAAAAAAAGTGGAATGTATAATTCAGCAAAATTTTATGAGTTAACCCAAAGATTTGTAAAATACAGAGTCCGGAAAAAGCAAATATGTTACAGGTGGTAGCGTTATATAACTTCATATGCAATAACTTAATGTTTTATGTACACCATAAATCTGACCTAAATTTAGAGCTTCTTTATTGATTAAGAATGAGAAATAACCTGCAAGTAAAGTGATCCCAGATCTTTTAAGTTCATCCAGTTAAAAATGAGGCTTAATCTATTAGACAATGACAAGAAATTTGGAACTGGGAGACAAAGAAAGAAGCTGGGTTAGTTCTTCAGACAGTGTCTATTGATTTACCTCTGTTGAAGAAAACCTAATATATTCCTGCTGAGAATCTGGCAAACAATTTTGTACAGCTCTTGCAACACCAGTCTGCGCATGGAAAAAAAAAGGTTCTATAGGGCATTCCCTATACCTCCACCTGTATGTAAGGGTTAAGTAAATGGAAAATCCTGTTCTTTCCTTAACAGGACTGTTCCCTGCTGGTTCACACGAACTACCCCAAAGGGAGCCCTGGGGAAGGGGAGCAGGGGTCCTTCCCCCTGCTCAGGCTTGCACAGGCAGGTGCATTCTGCATCCTGTTGTGATTTTCTAGTGGGTTTAATGCACCTCTGTGTCTCCCTGCAGTTGGATTTGTTCCTTTCAAGCACAGATCTGACTTGTGTAATTTTGCAATTGCTAAGTACAACATTCCTACACATCCAATCCTGTTTCCTCAGAAGTCAGTGGGAGCAGGACATAGCTTTACTAATTACTTTCTTGTTTTGTCTGGTAATTGGTTTCTTGTATTATATTGCGTTATGTAGAGAGAAGGCCACACGTTGCCTAACCCCGGATCCCTGAAGTTGGTGTAGGTGTCTGTGTTAGGTCATCTCACTTAAACGCATGCATATACAATATAGACATCTGCAAATGCACCAGTTTGCCCCATTCAGTGAAAGTACATATATACAGCCTCCCCAATGGATGATCTCAAGCTTTAAATTAGGCTCTCTGCAGGTATTTTCTGTGTATACACATGCTACGTTCTCTCTAAATATGTTCTTTCCTGCTTACTCATGTCTTACATGCTTAAAGTCTATTCAAACATTAACTTTATTCTTCTCTTTAAATGCTGTGGTTATTCACTTACACATCTGGAATGGATTTAAGTGAAGATTAGTCTGCTTTACTCCTTAGACTGCGGTGTAATTCACAACATATTAGGTTGTATACATTTGCGCAGATCATTTTTAATCAGATGCACAGCATGCTACTCATATCCTTTTACCTTTTTATTATTATTTCTGATACTGTACTTCATCAAACTCAATTCGACCTGCCTAGTTTCATCACTGGAAATGGTTTTATTCAAGTATGGAATGAGGCTGTGATATGCTGCTTCATATAGAAGAGATATTCAACAGATATAACAATTCATATTCCCATTACTTTATGACTGTCACACAAAGTAATTTATTTCCTCCCCCCAGTCATAAAAGTTGTACCATGTTCCAGCCTCCTGCAGCCTACTCCAATTGCTTCCAGTGTCTACTCTATCGCTTGCCACTCTTTTCTTTAAATTTCACTTCTCCATCCCCTTCAGTTTGGCACACACTAATTTCCTCTCCTCCACTGGACTCGGGCAGGTGGATTATACTGAGAGCTCACATAAACAAGCAGTCTTATTAGACAGTAGGTACATTCCCTGACAATTCCCCTAATCAGTTCACATTTACCTCTCTAAGTGCTTGAAAAATAAATAAGCAGATGGTGAAGTCTGTTAATTTTCCACAAGTGTGGCAGAAAATGAATCTTCAGGAAATGTTTCAGATGGCAATTTTTTAACTCAAAATCAACCACTTGCCTTCGTTTACAGTTTTTACCTATTTTAGTATGCTAGGGAGGTATAAACTATACATGATACAGAAGCAGTAGCCCTTTGACACGTCCAGTGCTGCTGTCTGACTTGACAACATAAGCCATCTGGCTCTCACAGATGCAGTGTGCAGGGGTGCAGGGGTTAATATTTTATAGCCCCCCCCCCCATTCGTGGTGTCTCTAATAGCTACTGTCAATCAAGCACCCTCCTTTTTCCCAGCTCCCAGAGGAGATGCACATTTGAAATTCCTGGCTGGGTGGTATGAGAAAGGAAGAGGAAAGAGCAGGCTCTAGGTGAGAGACAGAGACAGGCCAGAATATCTTTCATTGTAAATCTGATAAATTAATTTATTCATTTGATTTTCACTTTTGCAAGGGACAGAAGACAGGCTGACTGTCAGATTTGTCAAAGCCTGAGAAGTGGTGGGTACTGCTGCCTCCTGCCTGCCCCACTTTCTCTCTGCATGGGCAGACCTGGTCTGAGAAGGCAGTGACCCCTCATGCACCAGTGTCCAGAGGATACAGAAATTTGTGCCCCTTGAAGGGCAGGTGAAGATGATTTCACTCATAGTTTATGTATGAAAAGGAAATCAAAATCTAAGAGTGTCTGAGGCAGTTCAGATAAACATACTCCTGACTTCCCTGGTTTGCGAAGATGAAACCCAGCGTCATGAGAGTGATTCAGGCTCAGGGGGACTAACAAACTTACTGCATAAATGACCAAAGAAAACAACAATTTAGGTTTTGTTTATAGTTAGGGACTACTTAAAAGAAGCTAAACCAAACATCCTCTTTCAGCTCCAGGGCCAAACACATCACCGACTTCAAAATCCAGAATGTTAAACCAAGGTTGGAACTGGCCTCTCATCCCCGATCATCCTTTCTATAAATCCTTGATAAAGTGTGTGTTAGTTTTATAGTACAGTCATAAACCAGCCAAATGTAGAAGTAAATGACCTCATACCAGCTATCTCTCTGCAGATAGATTCGCTTGGCAGATAGCCAAGAATTGATTGACACACATCTTACGGAACTAGAGTTAATTAATATGTCTACCAATTCCCAAATGGATCTCAGGAAGCAGAGAATCTGTTTAATGCAGTAAGCAATGACATACTGTGTGTGGTCAAGAGACAATCACTAATTGCCAAGAATGCATTCTGGAATAAAGCATTAAAGAATATGAGAAAAAACCTTTCTACTTTGCAGCTCTTTTATCCCTTCAAAACCTTATGCTTAGAACATTTTAAAGACTCATGTTTCAAATATCAAAAGACATTTTGATAGGAAAAAATGGTTCCCAGACTATAAAGTCAACACTCAAAAGATCTGTTAATTCTAATCTTAAAAAAAACGAGTCCTCATTCGTTTAACAAAGATGTCTTTATTTTCAGGGAAATCTGCAAACCTGGATTGCAAAACCATAAGGTGACTTGAAAGAGCTATTCTTCAGTGATCTCAGAAGCTACAAGTAACACAGCTATGGATTCACCCGTAAAACATATCCATAAATTAGTGACTGCTGAAAACACATCAAGAGTCTGGCTGCTAAACTGAAACAGGCCATCGAGCAATACTCAGGTAAGCCAGACTGAGAACAAACTGAAGTGGACTAATTTATATTACATACTCATTTTAACAGGGGAAAAAAAAAAAAAAAAAAAAAAAAAAATTTCTGGAGACAAAAAGTATTGAAACGGAGCACAGAGACATTCTAGTCAAATCTTCAGCCACAGAAAACAGCATTCCTTTCTGTGAGTGATAGTGTTTTTCACCAGGGAAGACCATGCTTATCTACTTAGTTATGACGATCACTGACAAAACAGTACAAGAGCTACTGCAAGATTTCTGCAACACTAAGCAAAAATCAGCAAGCTACAGATTTTAAACAATGGGGGAAGACAGAGAGGAAAAGTGATTTATTTTTCAATAAAAAGTAAGGAAACAAAACCTAGGTCACATACAAAAAACTGTCACTGTGTTAGGACAAATCTGAGAAGTGGGATTTATGAATGTGTGACACTGTTTTAATTCCCAGCTAGGAGAAAGCTGCCGTGGTGTCAGAGTGTACTGACTAGTAGGAGACTAAAGAGCAGAGTTGGCCCCAGAATAAACACAGAAGCTGAACTAACCTTCTTATAGCTGGTGTCTGTCCTGACCAAAAAAAAGGAGCGTGCTTTTAACTTCATGAACCAAGTAAGATGAGCTTACTCATATTTATTTAAGCCCCTGGGGGAAAAAGATGCTGTGTAGGGGAGAAAAGTACAGATTCTGCTGTGATTTATCAATCAGCACATCAGCACCTGATTCAGGAGCAGGTTTTACCAGATCCACTCACCAAGCCACAGAAACTATTGAGACTGCATTTTGGCAGGAAGAGATCATGGCTAAACACCAATAAAGATTAAAAAGAAGGAAAAGAAAAATACTGTTTTACGATAGTTTACCTCAGGATGGCTTCCAACTTCAATATAGGTGCAGACTGGATGAAAAGCCCCTGTTCCACAAGCGTACAGGTGGGTTTGGTTGTAAGCCTTAAGCACCTTGATGAAATTAGCACATTCTCTCTGAAAAGAAAAGGGAAAAAAAAATTATCCACAGAGTTAATTCAGTGATTATGACTAATGGGAACTCTTCTGTGTTAGGGATGTATGGCTGAATGAACAGATTTTAAAAGCGTGATCATTTCATGCTGTTTATAAGCTTGTTTATTGCTAAACATCTAATAAATAGCTTGATTTAGTTTCTCATTTAAATATCTTTGGTTGCCATTTAATAAAGCATCCACCCCTGAAGAAAAGACTACATAGAAAAAAAATCCTAATTTCTGTTTCAGACATGTTTTATCTTTGTAATTTATGCTATTGCCATGTTTGTAAGACAAAACCCATTTATAGAAATGTGTCAGAATGAAATAATGAAGAAAAATGGACCAACTGTTTGCTTGTATTCAATTAAGTAACAATTAGAAGAAAGATGGGCCAGATGGAAGGAGCTGATGAAAACCAAATCATTGACATAACATTTCTAACAATAATATGAATGCTGCCTCACCCCCACTGTCTGTGTTTAAGGGCCAGCTTTACAAAGATGAATGCATATGCTAAACTTTAATGCAATTATTGGCAGCCCCTAGAATGTGAGCTTTCTAAGACTTGGACTTTACACTTTCTACCTAAGTAAATGATCCATCACAAGTAATTCTATAAAAACTTAGTAGCAACACTAATAGTCCCTAGTACAAACATTATCTGTTATCTGTTAACAAAAATGTCATTATCAATGCCTAATGTTATTAAAATGGAAATGTCTAACCTGATAGTCAAGACGTCAACTTTTTCTGTTTATCTAATATTTTTATTTCAGTCAGGTCTAACAGTGAAAAGAAATACGTCAATGCCTGCAAATTGGTCTACTGACAACTACAAATAATAGATTTTAAACAGGAGAAGAATAAGAACATTGAAATAAAATAGTTATTTTCAGTAAAATTGGTGTTAAAAATAAAGGAAACTTTTCTAGGCATATTTGATGACTTCTTTGGTACAGCAGAGCTGTACCTCTCCAGGTGGACCAGGGCCCATGAAATAACACCCGAGCTACTGCCTTCACAGAAATCTCATCCACTGGCATCATCCATCTCTGTAACTTGCTTGCTAATTAAACCAGAAACTTTCAAACACAGAACAATGGCTTGCCAGGAAAATGCATGTGCAGTTTGAGGCATGCCTTAGGCCACCACAGGGAAAAGCAATGAATTTACACAGATAAAATACCGATTCCCTGCCTTACACAAAGGACTGTACTGAAACAACATTGTTCTTCCAATTTTGTTGCTTATCTGTGTAATAGATAATGGTGTGTATTAAAAAGAGCATCCAGAGAAAAGCATACAGAATCTTACTATGTCCTTGGCTTACTGCTGATAAATTAAGTTATCCTTCCAATTGAGATGGAAGAGAAAACATAGAGATAGTTAAGCTAATTCAACAGAAAATTGAAAGAAATAGAGATGGATGTTACCATGGGTCTCTCTTAATTCTTTCCCTTCTGATCTTTTTTAATAAAAACTCATGCAATTTCTGGTGTATACATAGTCTTCCTTCCACACATGTATAAATATGAACATATATTTATTATACATATATGTATCCACAGACTGCTTTCCACTTACACAGGGGTAGGGTACTAAACAAATCCCTGGCATAAATCATCAAAATTACAAGGTATGTTTCAATAGTGCTCTTAATGCTGTTGTCCTTTGATGCTTTTAGTAAAAGAACTATGGAAAAAAGTAAAAGAACTATGGAAAAACCATTAAAGAGTGTAAATAATTCAATGCCTGTAAGAATAAAAGTGGGCAAATGCTGCAAATTCATGTAACATCAAAAATGAACAAAACTGAAATAGATCCTTTCTTAAACTCTGATATTCTGTGTTTCAGACAGAGCATCTGACTTTTACTCTGCATAAATGAAAACTGACCAATGATTTTTGCATTATTAAACAATTCAGAATTTTCTCAGTGTTGCATCTGGCCAAATTTAATCACACCACTTTTTCAGTAGGACTGTTCTTTGCCCTGTCTGGTTTGATGTATCACGATTTAAAAAATGTCTTTGTGGTCTCCTATGCTTTATTAAAGCTTTCAGAAATTGTCTACCTGAAGAACACAAAATGTTAGACACCAGTGGACACATACCTTCGCAAAATGCTGTGAGCACGTGGGCTAGACCCACAGCCAGTGTGAAACAAAACAGATTGTGCTGATTTCAGAGGAGCTATTCTGATTTACAGCAACACGCCACCTGTGACTATATGCACTCGCTAAATACTGTTCAGCTGCTTATCTGTAATATACAGCAAGAAGGTATTAGATCGCTAATACTTTAAAGGTGAGATTGAAAACCCTACTTAATGTAGGGACCATCTTCTTTGATTTCTATGGATGGAAATTAAGAAAAATTCTATCATCATCTTCACTGAATTATTCCAGATTAGCTGGGGGGGGATTAACTCTATCATAGCCATATTTATGTTTCAAGGGTTCAGGATTGTTAGTAGCAAAAATGTGTTAATATCACTAAAGTTACTCCAGATTTAGAATATACTTCCAAGAGCAGATTTGTCTTATTCATCCCTGCTTTTAAACTCTCCTTAATTCCTTGTACAACATATTTTTACCACAGATGTCTGAGAAAGACACAACCAAGTTAAACAATAGGGAAGGTAAATACCTACAGCAATAAACCTTTGACTATGACAAATAAATTTCTATAACATTTAAAGTTCCTAGTCCAGTTCAGACTGCTCTTATAGCTTCCCCGTGTTTTATAGCTGCATAAAGGAACCATTAAGGTCTATAGAGTAAATTCTCGTACACCTCCCTAACAGATTAGGTTTCTTTATATATTTTACACGGTTGTAAAAAAATAAATAAAGAGGGGTATTAAACCACAATAAATGACATCAAAGTAACGTTACAGGTCTGATTTAAGCCCTTGTCAACTCAGGAAGTTCAAAGTGAAGTTTCTGCCCTGCCTGGGAGACGGTGCTATTCTCCCTGGAACAATACAACAGACGCATTGACTCCAATTGCAGAGTAATCAGATTCCTTCCTTTGTCTAATTGTGCTCAAATACAGCTGCACAGGTACACACGTACAGCTGTACAGCATCATGTGTGGAAATGTTGTACCTGTGTGTTTGATATTCTGAACTTAAGAAGAGTGCTTTGTGATGGTAAATCTTAGGTTTTCCTGGTTTATGAGACGCAGCAACCAAAAAAGCTTCTCATAGATCTGAAATCCAGCAACTTCAACAGCTTTGAATGATTTGCTCAGACTCTAAATCTCAGCACACACATATGACGAAGATATTCTGATCAGGGAAAGCGCGTGTGCACTGAATGCAGTTCGGGTTTGCCACTACATGAGACTTGGGTGACAGACTCATTTTCAGTCTCTGTTTCCCCATTCCTGCCCTCATGGCAAGGCTCCTACAATGGCATTCAGGCAGCGCCAGTTGTGAAACCTGGCAGACAGCTCTGCTGGTCCCGACACCGGTGGCTACGTCAACTCGGCTACAAAGCAACTCCCCGACCCCTTGGCTGGAGGCCGGGAATGACTTTGGGTGTCCTCAGCTGGGCTTGTCCCACTTGGCAGCAGCATCTGCCCTTGCCAGACCCCCGGGCCAGCTCTATATTGTTAGCATGAAGATCTGTGCCAGCAAAATGAGGCATTTCACTACATGATCTCAGAGTGTAAGGCACTGGAAAGGAGACAAAGACAACAAAAGAAATGTAGTATCTCAGTAAAATACAGCAGATGGGAGAAAATATCCACCGGAGGAAGAGGAAGTAACCCAGAGACAGAAGCTTTAAGGAACAAATTGTCAGGGAATTTAAACACTGTGACTGCATGTGAGTTCATCCCCCCAGTACCTTTGTACCCATTTTCACTTTCCCCCGGAAAGGGATGATGTTTAAAGGGAACATATTCTGGATGTATCCATACCCTTTGAATATTGTTCTTTGTTAAGTAAAACAGCTGAATGAAAAAAATTAGACTTTTAAAAATTATTTTCCAGGTGGAAATCAGGGGTGTTTTTTTCCATATGTTAAAGCAGGGTGGTGTAGGAGTTTAAAATACTTTTAGTCTAATAATATGAATGAAAATGAATGCAAGGTTTGCAAAGTTCTCTGTAGGCAGGAAAATATTACTTGGTCGGGTTATAAATATAAATTTTAAAGAAGAGGAGCACTGGAATCCCACAGTGAATCATTATGAATTCTTCCAATTAATAATCCTGTTTATTATAATGGACAGCTTAATATTAAGAAGCTTTCCTTGTCTATAGAAAGCTAAACACTGGTTTATGCCCTAAAGCTTGAGTTTACATATACATACATACAGCAGAAAGAATAAGTGAATGCATATGGTGCAGAATGATTGAGGTAGGTATTCAAAGAGAAAATGAGATACATTGTGTGGGAGTTACTGCAGTCCTCAAAACCCCCATTCATTTATCTTGCCTACCCCTGGAGAGGATTAATCTTCATTTATATTTCAATAAATGGTATAAGGTTTCCCCAAGGGCTGTAGGTTCTGCCTTTGGCCTTGTAGAGAAGTACCTCTACCTTAAAACCCAAGCAGCTAAGCCTCTACATCATGTCTGAGACCTTCTAGCATAGCCTGAGAGGTCTTTCTGTACAGACGGAGAGAATATTTTTAGATAACTACATTTTTTTTATTTTTACAGTGTAACTGCTAGCTCTGCTTCTGCAAACAGTCCTATGATGGCACGATCTCCACTATATTCTCCAAAGCATGTCCAAAGAAATGGTTCGTGCCCTGTCCTGGCTCTGCCATGTGGAGTGGCTGAAGAACTCACCCCAAATGTTCGGAACAATTCAGTTTGTTTCTCTGCTTGAAGGAATATGGAATATTTCCCTCACCAAAGCCCAAGCAGACACTACAGTTTTCCTGGGGTTTGTCTGGCATATAAGGGCACAAGGACATCCAAGTGAAGCAATTCTACCTTGCATACATGAGTTAAAGGGTCATTTGGCCACCTGGAGGGAACAGTGCTCTAGAAATTTACTGGGTATTGCTGAGTAAGAAAAGGGTTTTAACTTCAGGTACATTATAGATGTTTACACTTTCTCTAAACTTGATTGAGGAGGCTGTAGGGCTCAGATCCTCAGTTCCACAATGACAGTTTATTGAAATTAAAGTGGCTAAAACCATTTGCTTCATACTATGGTGACACAGTCAAAGCATCAACCCCACTGCAAATTCTGCTGTACTGAACTCCTACTTGTAGAACAAGTTGAGAAATTATTAGACTGTCCCTTACATTCAGAGTGTGAATTAAAGTCAAACAGGTCCAGTGTGTCTGGACAGAGATCTTAACTCTAAATTTCAATTCCAAATATTGTATGGTATGTATAAGGGCAGAGGGCCTGTCTTGAAGAGAAGATAAAGTGTTAATTAAGTTTTTCAGAAGGGCACCCACTATTTAAAGATAAGTATGTCTGACTTACTAACCAAACATACACATTCATTTTTTAAGAATTTTCTGATATTTATATATATCAAATTGATAGAAGAGCTTATGCAGAGATTAGCCTGAAAAAATAAATTAAAAAAAAAAAAAAGTCTGCAACCAAAATCATAGGAGCCAAATGCAGAAAGATTGAAAAACAAACACTACAGATATGTAACACTGATTAGGCTGTGTTATGCAGACTTTTCCCGGACAGTTACAAAAATAAAGTCCATCCATCTGTCAAAACATCTGTTCCATGTATGAAAATTAAAACAGAATTTAGGTGGTTTTTATGAGTTTCCAGTAATTATCTCTCTTCCAGAAGCCTGGAACTTACATCCTTCGATCTGGATTACTGATGCAGCAAAGTTTTTACTGACATCTTTTCAAGTGGAAGTTAAAGGGTAAGTCCCTGTGACCAACTAATATCCAGATTTTTCTCCTTAAGAAAGCTGTTTCTTTTTTTTTTTTTTTTTTTTTTTTTTAACCAACATTTGGGTCCATACTGCTTCTCAGATATTACAGCAAATGCAAATAGCCAGATTATGCAGGGCAATAAGAAGGCTAAATAATCCATTTCAGAATCATTAGCTTCAACAGTTTTCTGATGATTTAATCCAGATAAGGATCAGACCCTGTAATACATTCTTCCTTTAATTCAGCCTTCCCACATAGCCAAGTGATTAAAATATCAGAAGGTTTTGTCTGAACTGGATGGACAAGGGGATTTAAAGCTATCATCTAACAGCTGGACAAACAAAATAAATACGTGTTTTGTCTTTCAAATCAAAACGGATGGACAGTCTCCTTATAAAATCCCATGCATGAGTTTAATTAATATGTTTACTTTTTTTTTTCTTCTGTCTAATTAGTTGAATTCTCAAGTGACAAGGTCAGGGATATCCATGGAGAATAAGTAATCCCTGATATTACTGCTGTCATTCAAATTTATCACACTGATGAAAGACGTTCTGGACTTATCAGGGAGCTTTTTAACTTCTCTCTTCTGCTAGTTGGCTACTGCCAGCTGCGATCAGTTCAGTCTGTATTGGCTAGGTAACCTTTTCAGCATGGAGCAGCACTGCTTCATATTTCTGGAGTGTTAGTGTAATAAATATATATGTGATTGCCATGTACACAGATGATCGATTCCCAGCTAGATCCTGCAAACACTTTAGCGTGTCAGTAAATATGTGCAAGGAAGTCCTCTTTTGGGTGAGCTCTAAATGGCATGTGCTTTCACAGCTCTTATTCCTTGTTGCTTGTGTGCAAGTTTTTGTAAAATGCAGTAACGTTATTTAAAAATTATTACTGTTCGCTTCTTTCTATTACAGTAACACTTACAAAAATACTGGCCAAAGAACACAGTCTGCTTAAGCAGGCTCAGAATAAGCAGGAAACAAAGCAAATTATTCCAGTCCAGTTAAAATGCAATGATCTTTTAAAATTTTATTTTATTGGAGTAAGCGAGTTGGTAACACCGCGGCAAAGCTATTGTGCTAAATGCTGCAATTGCAGTAACAGGAAAGTCCCTAAACACTAGGAGCTTTGCACAGGCTCTAATGGGTGGGGAAGGCATGCCTGGCACCTGTACTCTATGAGATAACCTTCCAGCTCAACCTGTATTTGCAGGTGCATGATTTTACAGTGGGGGAGGCCAGCTGGCATGAAAACATTTGCAGACTATGATTTATGACTGTGTACTCCTTGCAGTTTGGATCAATAACATCACTTCCATCCCTGTTTTGTCATTATTATACCTTGCAATTAGCAGGATCAATGTTTTATAGTCCTACTCCCTAGTCTGTAGTGCTGAGTGAAGTAAGTTGAACAGCTGAAGTACTGGGGTCTGTGTTGCAGAAAAGGATTTCTATTAACTTAGTTCTTGGGGATTACATACCCATTAGCCTAAGCTTTATAAGCAGTGTGTATTGCATCACACGCACACAAAAATTCTATATAAACCTAGGATACATCTAGGTAAGCAAAATACTTAGCCTCTTTTATAAAGCTATGTTATTTTGTGGACTGAATTCTAATTGTACTTGTCTTTCCACATCAGAGCTCTGAAAAAACTGGCAGATCCCCAGATTCAGTGACCCTTGTATTGGAGTGTGATCTGGAGGACTTTATATTGGTTGGTTCTTTAGGACTTGAACACTCTGGAGATATCAGGAATGACACTACTCCTGGGCATGGTGACCACTGCCAATATTGCAGAGGAACCATTGATTAATTCCATATCCAGACTTTCGTCTGCTGTCAAAACACACCCTGAGAAATTTCAGGTTGAAAATGCTGATAAGGGTTGATAAGACATTTTTGGTTGCCTAGTACAGCTTATTGTACTTCCAGTTATCCTTCCAATTAAGTTTATGCCTGTTATCTCTCTGATTTTTTGATATGACAAGAGTTCATGTGAATATTTAAAATGTAGAATTTACTCAAGTTGCAGGATGTCTGCATGAATTTAAACCATTAAAGAGTGTAAATAATTCAATGCCTGTAAGAATAAAAGTGGGCAAATGCTGCAAATTCATGTAACATCAAAAATGAACAAAACTGAAATAGATCCTTTCTTAAACTCTGATATTCTGTGTTTCAGACAGAGCATCTGACTTTTACTCTGCATAAATGAAAACTGACCAATGATTTTTGCATTATTAAACAATTCAGAATTTTCTCAGTGTTGCATCTGGCCAAATTTAATCACACCACTTTTTCAGTAGGACTGTTCTTTGCCCTGTCTGGTTTGATGTATCACGATTTAAAAAATGTCTTTGTGGTCTCCTATGCTTTATTAAAGCTTTCAGAAATTGTCTACCTGAAGAACACAAAATGTTAGACACCAGTGGACACATACCTTCGCAAAATGCTGTGAGCACGTGGGCTAGACCCACAGCCAGTGTGAAACAAAACAGATTGTGCTGATTTCAGAGGAGCTATTCTGATTTACAGCAACACGCCACCTGTGACTATATGCACTCGCTAAATACTGTTCAGCTGCTTATCTGTAATATACAGCAAGAAGGTATTAGATCGCTAATACTTTAAAGGTGAGATTGAAAACCCTACTTAATGTAGGGACCATCTTCTTTGATTTCTATGGATGGAAATTAAGAAAAATTCTATCATCATCTTCACTGAATTATTCCAGATTAGCTGGGGGGGGATTAACTCTATCATAGCCATATTTATGTTTCAAGGGTTCAGGATTGTTAGTAGCAAAAATGTGTTAATATCACTAAAGTTACTCCAGATTTAGAATATACTTCCAAGAGCAGATTTGTCTTATTCATCCCTGCTTTTAAACTCTCCTTAATTCCTTGTACAACATATTTTTACCACAGATGTCTGAGA